>NW_003101666.1:599128-817926 GCF_000003855.2 Blastomyces gilchristii SLH14081
ATTACGCAAGAACTCATTATAAGTAGACTGGCCGCTGAGATTATGAATTTCACATTTGATTCTATTTAATCTGATCTCATACATTTCTTAGCATTAATCTCACTAAGACTAGTCATTAAAAAAACATGTAAAGTAACTATATATAAGATCTTAAAATGAAATCATGACTTGAAAAAAATGAGAAAGTGATCTCATTTAATTCTATTTAGTCTCATTCTTGATATAAAGTTACTATTTTTAGATATTTTAAGGTTTTTTTTAGACTATTTTTAATTTTTTAAAAAGTAACACTTTTTGATAACACTTAAATAAGATTTAAAGTCATTTAAAGCAATAAAAATAATTTAAATTGAGAAGTGAAAATCATGATCTTATTTGAAAAATGTGATAAGAGTAGACAGTAAGTCTCACTGAGACAGTATGAGACTACTATCTAATGTTAAAACCATGTAATGAAATTAGTTGAATTGATAATAAAACTATCAAAAAATCTGATTCTGATCTCAGACACAGTCACACAGTCAGCCTAATTATAAGCTTCACTTATATATAAGTATAATGAAAGAATAATAATAATAATAATCTATATTCAGATAAAAATAATATATTCAATCTTTATATCTATAATATAAGCTATTAAATCAGTAATGAGATTCTTCATTAATCTGACAGAGAATGAAAAAACACTTTTTAATGAGAATAACACTCTTACTAGAGAGAGTGCAAGCTACTAATTAAGTATAACAGATACTATAATCTGTTATAGATAAGCAATTCTTATAATAAAAAAGAAAAAATCTATCATAAGATTAATAAATTTCATTATAAATATTAAGATAATTATATAATATTAAGTTGAAACTCTACACTGAGATGATGAAGAAGAGTTTAAAAGTCAAGAACTTAAGACCTACTATTAGAGTAAAGAAATAGTATATGAAATAACTATATCTGATACATTACAATTAAATGACTCAGTAAAACATATAAATTAAATAGTTACAGAAAAGATATAAAGCCTACTATTTAATAGTAAATTAGAAAAAGAACTTTGAGATGAAGTAATATAAGTTATAATTATAATAATTAACACATTCTCAACATTAACAAAGATATTTAAATATATGAAAGAAACATTACTTATATCTTTTAAAGCTTGAACTGAAGTGTAATCTTCTATTCATTGAATATAGAGATAAGAGTGCAAGATCTATAAGAAGAATTTAAAAGTGTTAAACAAGCTTACAGATAGAACTGATGATAAGAAATAATAACTAATTAAATATCAAGAATTACATTAATATTATATATGAGATTCTGTTATATACTGTCTTAAGATTGTATAAGATGTTATATTTAATAAAGCTCTTAACATAAGTGCAAACACATCTGTAAATATAGTGAGAGAATTCAATGAATTATCTAATGAATTAAATATTCTGAATATCAGAGAGAGATAATAACACTGTCTTCTAAGAAGACTTATAAAGAAAAAGCCAGATATTTTAAAGATAATTATTAATAAGAACTTAGAGAGTGTAATTGATTCAATCTATCTTCTAAATAATAAGACACAGTTTATTATAAATAAAGAGTCTAAAAACTCTGTTAATAAGAATAATTCTATTCTAAGTATTCTAACTGACTGATTAACTACACTGATGAAAGTCAAGAGAAGTTCAGACTGAAACTATTAACATAAGACAATGAAAAAGAAGATTAAGATATTTGAATAGAAGAAGATATATATTATTATTAAGAAGATCTCAGAAATGAATATTTTTACAGATAAATGAGTATATAATCAGAAGTTTAATAATAAGAGAGAAATCATTCATTTTAAAGCTTACTAAGTAATTAGAGAGTTCTTATAACAGCAGAGTATTCATTATATAAGATTATATACTACAGTGATATCAGAGTCTATATTATATAGTCTATTTATTATATTAACTGTTAAAGAATGAAAGATTAAATTAATTAACTATATATTCATATTTTGAAATGATATATTATCTCAAAATGAGATAATCTATATATAACTACTCACAGATATTAAACATAATAGAGAGAGCTTGATGAAATTACTCTATCAGAGTCTATATAAAATGAAGTAAGCTGTGAGAGTATAATATTTTCTAGTAATAGAATATTTCATCACATTAAGATTTAAGATATTATCTTATAACAGTGAATTTCTATAATACTCTATTCATAAGATTTATCTGATATTATATATTAATAATTATCAGATGACAGAATCTCAAGAATAGTAATTAAACTGAGTATTAAAAGAGATTATAAAAAGATTTAAGATAAAGAATATTAAAGAGATTCAGTTATATCTTAAAATAAAGATTAAATATCAGAGAAATAATAATCTAGTAATTACACAGAGTTATTATATTAAGAAAATTCTTGAAGATTTCAGTATAAATAAAATGAATCCCGCAGAGATCTTTATAATAATAAGTATATAACTGAAATTTTCATCTGATAAGAATAATGAATTAAATGATAACTTTACAGCTATAAGATATTATCAAGAATTGAGATTATTACAGTATTTAATCTTAAGCAGCAGATCAGACCTAGTATTTACAGTTAACTATCTCTTATATTTTAACTTATATCTGTCAGGTCACGTGATCTGACTTACTAATTCTTCCATCATATAACTTTCCACAAGCTAGCAACCTTTCAATCACATGAGCTTTACACCTTTCACAGGTTATGAGACCTGTTTTGTGCAAAATCACTGTCAATTCAGAATTCCTTGTCAATATAATTATTATTTAACTACTGCTTCATTCAACCACTCATCAGAAGTTAAAATTGTCTTATTCTATCAGTATTGATGTGTTTGAGATCTTGATGATCAATAATACTACTGCTCACTTAAAAAAGAAGAGGCTTGCAGAAAATGCACTACATTTGTAAAAAAGTAAGAAAAAGAGAACAATATTGACAAGAATTCAATAAATGAATATCAAGATAATGAATTTAATACAATCTCATTCTTATACATATTCACAATCTCATGTTCTTTTCACTGAATCAGTTACAGATGATGATGATTCTTCATACTTATACTCTGTCAGTGAACATTCTTCTAAAGTCTTTGAAAGCTTCATTGATGAACACTCTGAAACACTCTCTCAATTCAAAGCTGATTTGAATACAGCTTCTGACACAGTCAGACCGGCCCTCTGATCTACTTAACAGCTTGATAAAGCTGGTTCTCATGAAGTCAACAGTTCAGATGAGACAATATCAGATCAACAGATAAAGTATCTCAAGATGATATTTGAGATGAAGAAGAAGAAGTGAAGAGTTCTAGAACTTGAACTACAACTGGAAAAACTCTGTCAACAGAGATTCTCTACAGATTGATCACAAAATGTTAACAATTATTCTGTTATCATCTCAACAGCCTGTACAGCCACATGGAATTCTAATCTCAGTGAAAGGTTGAAATTCAATCTTCATGAACTGAATAGCTGTGTTGACAAGGCAATCTCTCAATTCAAGAAAGATGTTAAGAATACTGTGAGATTAAACAGTCTAACTGATACATTCAATTACATCACATGAAGCATCTTCATGAAATCAAAACTGGTTGATGCACAGTGTTGATATATAATAGAGAAATAACAGACTCAGAATTCTCTATAAAGAGATGATAAATGAGCATCATTCTGAGATATCAGAAACTGATGACTCTACACATTCATCTCAAACTTCTTGAGTGCAGAAGTCAGATCACATTTCTTCAAATATGATGAAAATTGAATTACTTATACTCTATGAAATGCAATCAAATAGAAATACTCTGTTCTTAAAACATAGTTACACTGTGAGACAGTTCTGAAATTCATGTCACTTGATAACACACAGATCATCAATCTACACACATTCTTTGATAAGTTCTGATTCATTATTATGAAATTGAAGATGTTGAATGCTTTCTTCTCAGATGTGTGAATATTTAATATCTTCTACTCAGTTCTACTTAACAATTGAAGAAATTATGTTCAGAAGAAGATAGAGAAGATACAGAATTTCAAATTCACAGCTGTGATATTGAATGTTGATCTTCTCATGAAGAAGATCTGTTCACAGCTTAATTCTTCAAAAGATAAAAAGAATCTACAGAATATAGATTCTGCAGTCAACACTACTACAACAGCTATAACAATTACTACATCTATCAATTCTAACAACAATATATTGAATTCAGCCTGTGAAGGCTGTACTGAATGTGTTTGTAGCAGTTTATAAGAGAGCTCTTGAAACTATCAGAGATCAGAAAATTCATCTACATATTCTGAATGTGAGAGATCTCACTTTGACATCTATTAATTGATCAATTCAGACAGTGCTTCAGATAATTGAAGAATAAACAATACTGTGAGAATAAAGAAATTTAAGGAAAAGAAGAAAAAGAACAATAGTGAGAATAGAACTCAACTATTTATTACAGATGAATCAGAGATCTATCAGATGATAAATCTCACAGAGATTATCAATATATCAGTCTATTTCATGAAACCTCACAAGAATTCTCTCACTATATGAGATAGTGATACTGAATGTCACATAGCAAGTGATAAATCATGATTTTCAAAACTTATAGCAATCAATGATTCAACAGTTCAAGTGATCAACATGGTTATTCTGAAGATTCAGAGTGTCAGCACTGCATTCATCTCAGTGAGTGAAAGATTGATAGAATTCAATCATGTATACTATATGTCAGAACTATTCACAAATCTGATCTTCACTGAGCTTATGAAATGTCAGAGCTATATTCACTGTGATATGTAAGTTGATACTGAGAACTACTTTGAGTTTTTATTATCTATCAACAGTGATATCTTCTACATTAATCTGTTTCACAATAATATTTACATTCTATTCAACAGCTCACTGACATTTCATGAGATAATGAATGACTCAATGTATGAAGCAGTGACATATGTGACTGTTCTGAAATCAAGAACAATCTCAATAGATTATAATCTGAATGCAGAATCTTTGAGATCTTTCAGCTGTGAGAAAATTGAACAGTTAATCAACTCTAAGAATTCAGATACTAATTTCTTTATTATCTCATCTTCATCTTGATTATCTGCAGTTCTTTCAAAACAGCTTTCAATAGATGAGTGACATTGTTAACTTGATTATATCAGTGAAAATAGTATATTAAAGATAATCAGAAACTCATGATTTAATATTATCATTATCAGTCTGAAGAAATTATCATTCTGTATCACATATATTAAGACTAAACAGAAATGTGCTTTCTACAAGTATTCCACATCACATCATATCACTCACAAGGCCTTGAAGATTTGAGTGAATATATTCAGTGATGATGAGACTCTTGGAACTGAAAATGATATATTATCTTACACTGGTAAGAAGCTTGCAATAATGATAACAGATGATGTCACTTAAATGAGATGAATATTTCTATTGAAATGCAAGAATGAGACATTGAGATATCTACAGATCTTTAATCAATTCATCAAGAATCTGCTGAGATGTGACATTGCAATCATTCACTTAGACTGTGAAGAATTGAATTTGAATGCAGTCATGACATATATACTCAGTGAAGATATAAAATGAGAGCTGACTCTTCTCTATACTTCACAGTAAGATGAAGTATTCAAATAATTAATCAGTTTGATCATTGAGAAGTTCTGATCACTATTAATAGACTCTTCAGCTCTGAAAAAGATGTGAAATGAGACAGTTATTACAGTTACAAAGCTGCTTAATCTTATGTCAATCTCAATGATATTGTATAAGAGCTCTGAAAATACAAAGCTGATTACACTGTATAAGATCTGGCTTGAAGCTCTATCTTCTGCACAGGGCATTCACTGATGAGGTTGTAAAGCATTCTTGAAGATAGTCTTCAAGCTCATTAATAAGATGACTTCTCATTTCAAAGAGTTGATTTTTGTGAGTTATAATGATTTTATCAATTATAGATTGATGAACTCCTTCAATAGATATTTATACATATTAAAAGACATTATCTTTCAGAAGAATCTTTATCTTACTGATTCATTAATACTGACAATGAACAATCTGAAGATTCTACTTAATACAGTTTGTAAAGCAGCTGTAGTAATTTCTACAGTAATTTCTGATTCATCAATTGATAATCTATTCATTGATGAGAAAATTCAACCTGAGTGTTCATTATTTCTTATACTCACTAATAATTGATGAATTGACTATGATATCTTCATGAGAATATCTATCTTTTTAGTGCAGAATACACTGAACTTCTCAGAACTTACAGTTGAATCAGATAATTCTCTGATATCTACAAGGAAATCTTCAGTGAGAGATAGTCTTAAAGATCTATTTACTGATCCCAAGATCACTACACTTCTGATTCTGAAAAATCTCACACATGTCAAAGCTTTCATGAAATGAAAGTATTATTACAAGACCTGTATTAAAGAGATCAACTGTTTGAAACAGATAGAGATCTGACAACTGATTGAGAGAACATCACAAATGAGTGTTCTTCACAGTTAATGAGTATTTAATAAAAAGTTCAACAATATGAGTGATGTTATCTGCTGTAAGACCTGCTGAGTCATCTGCAGAAATCATCAATAAAAGAGAGTTAATTACTTAAGAATCTTTATATCTGTTATCTCTGCATTCATCTTACAAGCTCTCATGACAATCTCAGTATCTCAGAGATGATATATTCTGCAGATTGATATAATGATCACTTTTTTGAATGCTTAACTATCTGCTGATGAACAGATATATATGAATCAACTTATAAAATTTCACAAAGATTATGATGATCTTGTGTGTGAGTTGATACAGAGACTCTACAGTCTTAAGCAAGCAGCACTCTTATAATATGAGAAGCTGTAAAAGATGCTATTATACTCAGACTTCTGTGTCAGTCTCTATGATACTGAACTATTTATTCATGATGAAAGACAGGTCTATATAATTATCTATATGAATAATGTTCATCTCTACAGCCTGAAAATCAAAGATCTGAACTGAGTCAAAGCTGAAATCACTGCTAATTATAAGATTAAGAATATAGAAGATTTCAACTGCTATCTAGAAATAAAGATTAATAGAGATTCAACTTCATTGATATTGTCTTAATCTCTCTTTGTAAGAAATCTTCTGAAGAAGTTCTCAATGAATGACTGTTATTCTACATTCACTTTTATAAAGAAGAATGTCAATTTCATGAATAATAATGAGAAACTGATTGTATACACAGCAGAATTTATTCTACAGTTCTATCAATTCAGTATCAGATTCCTGCAATATCTGATATTTAATACATATTCTGATATAAGCTTCACTGCAGAATTTCTTGAACAATTCAGCTCCTGGTCTATATCAAAGAACTGAGCTGTATACAAGTGTACACTCTGATATCTACAGAGTTCAATCAATGAGAGTATAACCTATCACAGAGATGCCGAAATTGAACCTATAGCATATGCAGATGCCGATTGAGCTGGTAGAGATTCAGAATCTCATTCAACCACCGGTTATATCATCTACATGACAGGTGGCCCTGTTGTATGACAGAGTTGCCGGCAAACAGAGATCTCCAAGTCATTAACAGAGGCCGAATATATTGCATTCTTCAAGGCTGCATATAAGCTTGTCTGTCTCTGAGAGCTTCTAGAAGACACTGAATTCATTTCATCTCATCTCAACAATCTGAATGCTGATGATCACTTCATTCTCATCACAGTCAATGATCTGACTTATACAATTCATGCTGATAATAAGTCTGTTGTAGAGCTATTCTCTTTCAAAGCAATTTCACATCACTCAAAGTATATAGAGATCTGTTTTCACATTCTTCAAGATCTCATCTGCAAGAATGAGATATCTATCTGATATGTTTCATCTGCTGAGAACACAGTGAATGAGCTTACTAAATCACTTAGAACATTGAAATATACATGTTGAAAAGAGAATATAAAGAAGATAGAGAGATAGAGGGATAAAAAATGATGTATCTCATGACTGATTTTTCATTACTACACATTTTCCAGTCATTTTTTGTATCTGTACTTGATTTGAAGGTGAATTTTGTATATAGCATTGTGTATAGTTACTCTGGTGAGTGAGAATATCAGGTCACATAATCTGGCTTACTAATTCTTTCATCATATAACTTTTCACAAGCTAGTAATCTTTCAATCACACAAGCTTTACATCTTTCACAATATCTGTATAAGATATGTTAAGCAGCATTGAAGCATGTTCTATATTATATCAAGAAGATAAAAAATCATAACATATTATACAGAAAGAAGATTGATAATAAGAGTCTAAGTTCTGTAATATACTACAATTCAAACTGAGCAGAGATGAATTCTCAATACAAATTAACTATTAGCTATATTATATTAATTAATAAGTCACTGATCTCATGATAGTTACAGAGACAGATATCTATTACTAAATTAATTATGAAAGCTGAGTATATTACAGCTAGTGAGACAGCTTATGAGATAATCTGATTGAATAATATGTTATGTAACACTGAGTTAATGAATGATAAAAAAGTGAAAATATGCTCACATCTATAAGTTAATAATAAGAGAGTAATCAATCTAGTAAAGAGAGAATTCTTAACATGAAGATTGCATTATATTAAGATTAAATATCATATTCTTTGTGACGGGCTGCGCCCGATCAATGATATAGACTATTTTATTACACTTCACAGATTTCAATCACTTTATTCTCAAACATGTATGCTTTGATTCTCAGCCATTCTTGATCACTGATTCTCAGCTATTATAAACATATATAGATTCTTCCGCCCTGAAGCTTCACTGCATACATTATTATATACATGTATAAATATTCACTCTAATTGCTGATTCTCACACTTTCTCTTTCTTTTCTTCTCTAACATTTTTCTCTTTATTATATAAGACCTATCAATATAATACTGATCTATTCAGTGTAGGCCTCTTACACTAGAAAAACATTTATCATCTTCTTATTAGAAATGATTATTCATATATCATCTTCTCATTAGAAATGATTATTCATTGAGAGATATTCAAACATATAATAACATATAAGAAAGAGAAACAGTTAAGCAGACACTGAGTTCTCAGATAGAAGCTTGCTCATCAGTCACTCTGACTCTGTAATAAGATTTTATAAGAGAATGTCAGTGAAAGATCTGAGAGTTCTGATACTCAGATATATAAGATATTCATATAATTACACTTCTTCAGATTTCACAGATATTACATATCTGATAAACAATATAATCATATCTAATGATAATATAAGAGAACTCTTGAGTATAAGCATAGATATAATATCACAGTGACTCTGAGCAATGTTGAAACTATAATAATAATAGATAGCTGACATGCATACCACTCAACAGCTTCAATATGAAGAAATTCAATGATTAATTCATACAACTTCAGCATCTATAAAAGTACTGAAAGAATACTTAGATATTTCTGTATATTTTAATACTTCTGATCTCACTCTCTACTTATTATAAAGAATGAAAATGCTCATGAAACTGAGTGTAGATAAAGATGTCATCAGTTCATTAACTAATCAAGATTAATATATTAATGAATAATTGAAGAATTATGTGAAATAGAAGTTTCATTCATGAATGAAAGCATGTGAATCAGTGTTATAAATATCTGATAATATTATGAAACATCTTGATATTCTGTTCTGAGACACTGTCATATAATAGAAGATATTAAATTGATTACAGAGTATCTGATAGAGAAACACTTCTCTTATAATATTCATTTCTGACTTCAATATCAAGATTCTAGAAGCAGATGATCAATCTTGAGAGAATTAAATGAAGATTAACATGCTTAAGAAGACATTAACTTTCAAACTCTTACAGACTCTTATAAGTATAGACAAAGATCAGACTTATAAAGATTTCTGCACACAGCTCTGAATATTAAATAACTGTCTTATCAAGCTCAAGAGTATACAGAACAGTGACAGAAGATATTATATCTCAGTCACTCATACACTCATACTGAAGAATAATAATAATGCAGATATTATGAATTGAGTAGACTTAAATGTCTATATATAAGCAAGAGTCTCTGCTATCTGAACAGGCTTCTGAGTTTCTGAAATCACTTCTGAAGAAGTTGCTGATCAATGTTAATAAGAAGTATGTATCAACTGTAACTTATCAGAGTATATTACTTTTAACTGCTGATCAGCTCATGTACCTTCTCACTTAAGAAATGAATCAGTGTCTGTTCACATCAATCACATTACAGTGAAGAAAGATTCAGAAGATAACTATGAAAATGCTCTGATAAAACAGGAAAAAGATTAGCTTCTGTTCAAATTTACAAACAGAAGCTTGAAGAGATCAAATGATAATAATTTAAAGAGAAAATGACAATGAATATAATTCTTGTATTTACTATGATTAATAACATGTATAATATGAAAGCTATGATAGATAGTAGTCTATATCACTATACAATGATAAAATCTTCAGTTGTAAGATATTATAATCTTCACTGTTCAGTATATTCTCTTATTAAAACTCTAACTTCTCATAGAATTTAATAATTCAAAAGATGTTTACATCTGTTACATAGTGAAACTAAATATAGATATTGAAGAACATCAGTGTGAAGATATCTATGTATATAAAGTTGATAATCTTGATTATATTCTAATATTAGAACTTATCTGACTATCTGAACAAGGCATCTTATTAAACACTTAAAACAGAAGTTTAATATTCTCTAATAATAATAGAATTTATGAAGATGATATTTACAAGACTATGAATCTTACACAGATCTCTGTCAATACTTATGAAATACTCTGAAAAAGAAGTTATTAAAACTACTAACAGAGTTACTGATAAAGTCATTAATAGCAGAATTATATATTAATCTATTTCATCAGTCTGACTGATATCAAGAAAGCTCTAGAAAAGTTATCTTATACTACAATAACAGATTCTTATACAAAACTCTCTTAATAATATCATGAATATCTAGATGTCTTCTGATAAGATAATATTATAAATATATCTTCTTTACAAGACTCAGAAGTGAATCACAGTATCAAGTTAGAAAAGAAGAATGATAAGAACTCTGAGTTACTGTAAGACTCTCTTTATAAGATATCTTGAGATGAACTTCTTCTTCTTTGAAAGATACTCAATAATCTGTTGAATAAAAGATTTATATATATTAGTAGCTCTTTCACTGCAGCTTCTATTCTCTTTGTAAAGAAGTCAGATAAAGAACTCTGATTCTGTGTAAACTACTGAGATCTGAACAGATTGATAAAGAAAGATCATTATCTCTTATCTCTTATCAATAAAACTCTAGCACAGATCAGATAAGCTCAATAATTTATAAAGTTAGATATTATTATCATATTTTATAAGATTCATATCACTGAAGAAGATGAATAACTTACAGTATTCTGAATATATTATAATCTCTTTGAATGAATAGTCACACTCTTTGAACTGACTAACACTCTCAGTATATTTCAGAAGTATATCAACTGAGTACTCTGAGATTTTCTTAATAAGTTTATATCTACTTATCTAGATAATATTCTCATCTTTATTAATGAATTCAGAAAAGAGTATCAAGAGTATATACAAAGAGTATTATAATAACTATGAGAAGTAGAACTATCAATTGATATTAATAAGTGTAATTTCAAAGTTAAGAGTATTAAATACTTAGATTTTATTATAGAAACTGATAAGAGAATTCAAATGAATTCTGAGAAGATCTCTGTTATTCTCAAATAAGAAGCTTTATATACTGTAAAAGATGTATAAAGCTTCATTGAATTCACTAACTTCTATCAGTGATTTATACAAAACTTCTCAGATATTATAAGATCACTTATAGAACTTACTAAGAAAGACTTAGTATTTTAATAATCAGTGAACACTGAAGCTGCATTTACACAGATAAAGAAGATATTTATTAATATCTCTCTACTGATAATATTCAATTCTGACTGTAAGATAGTTGTTGAAGCTGATTTCTCTGACTATGTAATAGAAGAAGTGATATTATAATATAATGATGAAGATATTCTATAATTATATGTCTTTATATCTAAGAAACTGAGTTCTGCTGAATACAATTATGAGATCTATGATAAGAAACTTCTCACAATTATACACTGTTTAGAAGAATGAGACTCTGAACTTTAAAATATCTCTGAATTTGAGATAATTATAGATTATAAGAATCTTAAATACTTTATAACAATCTATAAACTTATTAAATAATAGATATAATAATCAGAGTTTCTAAGCTGCTTTTATTTTACAATACACTATTACTCTGACAGTTAGAACTCAATAGTAGATACTCTCTTATAATAAGAATAAGATATACTATTCAATATAATAGATATATACTGAATAAATCAAGAACACTGACTCTATACTTTGCTGATCAGAACATTCTCTGAATCTACACTGAATAAATTATAATATATAACAGCTTAAACTGATGAACTTCTTCAAGTACTTACTGAAGCAGTATGTTAAGAAGTAATCTGATTTTCTTCAGAACTATGTATAAGAACTGATATCTCAGAATATTCAATTGATAATAATAACACTTTATAATTTCATGAATAATACTGAGTCTCTCACTCTGAATTCTTACATACTCAAATAATATAAGAGATGTATAATTCATGTATAACTAATTATTCAGACTGTGAATAACTGTATAGAATAATCTTCTAAGAGTTCTACTGATCTGAGATATTAAACAGTATCAGACACTTTATCTGAAACTGTAATTATTATTCTTTTATTATCTTATGAAAGAACTGTAGAAAAGATCTGTTAAAATCACTCAATATCTCTGATAGAATTTAATAAGATATGATAATTAACTTTACTATTAATCTCTCTAAAAGTAAAGATTATAGAAACATTCTGATTATTATAAATTAATTAAATAAAGATATAATATTAAAATCTTGTAATAAAATAAATACTGAATAAGTTATTAAAGCTTTTCTATAGAGTCTATTCTACTGAATATATAAATTACTGAGATCTATAGTATCAGATCAGAGCTGTTAATTTATAAACACTCTTTAAACAAGAATCTATCAAGTTCTCAAGATTATATACTATCTATCAACTGTTTATTACTCTGAAATTAATAGTATATTAGAATAGATAATTCAGACTGTAAAGAATTATCTTTATAAGTTCTATAATTATTTATAAGATAACTGATATAATCTTCTTCTATATATAGAGATTACTATTAATAATCAAGATACTATTTTAATAGATATAAGTCTGTTCTTTCTTACACATGATTATTATATAAAGATATTAAATCTTTTAGAGATTATACAATTTATACTGAATCTCTGCAGTTTTATTCAGATTACTGATAATATAGTAATAAAACTCTAAGATACTTATAATTAAGCAGAAGTCTTCATAATGAGTATTAAACAGAATTAAGAAGATTAAATTAATATTTATTAAGACTCTATTAAATAATATAAGATAGAAGATCTGATATGATTAAATCTTAAGAATATATAAATTATATATTTATCTCATACACTAGATTATCATTATATTAGATATAAAGTGATAGAAGTTCTAGATAGTTATAACTACTATTTTAATACATTATCAGAGATTTATAATATCTTTTATACAAGCTTACTCTGTTATACTGTCACTGACTTATTCTCTTCTCAACTGACTTCTGACTAACAGCTGCCAGATATTATAGAAGAAGACAATGAGCTTAAATAAGAGATTAAGAATATTCTTGATAAGAGATCTCACAGCTGTAACTGATAATATCTTATGAAATATATCAGATATAATTATCTGATCTGAACTCTGAGTTTCATATTATTTAAAACAGCAGCTCTTTACTGATGAGAACTGCTTCTGAAAAGAGAGAACTAATGTAGTGAGCTGTACCTGATCAATGATATAGACTATTTCATTATACTTCACAGATTTCAATTACTTCATTCTTGAATATATATACTCTAATTCTCAGCCATTCTTAATCACTGATTCTCAGTTATTATAAACATGTATAGATTCTTCTGCTCTGAAGCTTCACTGCATACATCATCACATACATGTATAAATATTCACTTCAATCACTGATTCTCACACTTTCTCTTTCTTTTCTTCTCTAATGTTTTTCTCTTTGTTATATAAGACCTATCAATATAATACTGATCTATTCAGTGTAGGCCTCTTACATTCTTCATAATTTAATTGAAAAAGAGAAAATTATGATGAAACATGTTAATTCTACAGTGAACATAGCTGACAGGCTCACCAAGCCACTGGCAAAGCCTGTGTTTGAAGATTTTGTCAAAAGAATTGATTTGAAAGAGATCAGAAAGAAATGATTGAATGATAATAATAATACAGTGAATCAGTGGATTTTGCATGTATTTCTTGATTTTTACAGTTATTACTGTACAGACGCCTTTCCTAATGAGGAAATCAGGGTCTGATTGATGTAATTAATTATTATTGTGTTTTTGAAAGATTTGAGGATGGGAGAGGCCCCGGGTGGCGGCTTATAGGCCACGGCGTAGCAAGGGGGGGTGTTGGTGATTACTACACCTACCCTAGTCACGTGCCACCCCAACCTATCCATTTAGTGTAACTCGCGTAGATAGATTACACACACACAACACAACAACGTTATCCTCCAAGAAGAATGGTGAGAAGGATGGGATCGAAACACAATTATTATTGAAAAATGCAACAGCTGTGTTGCTCCAAAACCTTTACCAAGATTAGAAGATGAAAACATCAAAGTCGTATGGTCGATGGCTTTGCGGATCCGTATCCGTACCGCTTGAATCCTTGCTATTCGCCTATCTCCCCTCGGTTTCCTCTCGCTTCAATGGATCTTTCGGCTGTTCTTTCGTATTTTCTGACGCCTTCGGCAGCCGCCTTCCGCCGGCCTGCCTCACTCATAGATCAGAACCCGCGATTCAGTGCTAAAGAATGGAGCTTGCTGCCTGCTGTCGTTGATTTTTCTAAATTTTTTCCCCTTGCAGAGCTTCAATTGCGCTACCGTGTTCCACTCTTAATCCGCCTAGGCACGTTGGAGATTCGGCGACGACGCGGCTCTGAGACTTATTGGATCCTCGAATCCCACCTCCATTATGATTAATCTCCTCCTCTTCCAGCTTCGCATTGCATATTCCCCGCGACTTCTTCCATTTAAGTTTAATGGACAGCCAGTCTCTCTCCCCCTATCACATTTAGGTCGATGCCTAAGGTGGGACAAGCGTACCGTTCTACAGTTACTGGATAAGCAACTTATCTATGTCTTGTGTAGCACGTACAGCTGAGACGTTCCGAACCATTTCGCTAACTTCATATTCAACCAGACCTTCCATTTTCTAGAAAGGGGTCATCAGAGGTTCTATAGGAGGCCAAAAAGTCGCCCCCCCCCCCCCTTCCCCCAACCCCCGATTTAATTATTTCGTTTCCGGATGAAACACAAACTCAACATGATCTACATGCGGAATTTAGCAGACCTCCGGTGGCTCGTTAGAACCTATTCGACTTCGAAACACAGATTGGCTCATTGTGGGATATGCTCTCCCGATGTAGCACTGTATAGTGGTACTCAGAGGGTTTCCCGTTAGAGCACCCCTTGAAACAAATAAAGAATGCTCCGTCAACAACCTATATTGAAAGTATTTGAGACGCCATGAAGGATGCTTCAAGCTGCTTGCCAGATCAAATGATCTATGGTCCATGAACTTGCAGCGGCTACTCAACCCAAAACATCTATCAGCGAAAGACCGCTTCATTATGTGTACAAAATATGGCCAGGGACTGGCCGAGAGCAAGGGATAATTAATGAGACGTCATTCGATTTTCGGCCTTAATGAACGGATAGTGGCTTGAGGGTCCCTTCAATACTAAAAGAGCCGAGACAGGGAAACCAAGGCAAGGGCTTCAGCACCACAAACTTTGAAGGCGGGAAAGATTTTAACATACACAGAATTATAAAAAGAAAATTTCAAATGCGCATCCTGCTGTTATGAAACTACCAGAAAATATTTATGCTAGAATACCACCTGCCAATGTTGAAACCTAAAAGACACTCCTAATCACGCCCCCATGCTGTCTACCAATATCGATCAACCCCTACTAGGCGGAAGGCAATGGGAATTGACATATACCGTTCACAACGGCCCGGTAACAGGAATTATTACTTCCCACGTTATTAGGGGGGGAACAACGCTCTGCTCCTACGATCAATCAGGGAAGGCGGAATCGGACAAAGGACAAGGGATATGTCTAGTTGGGAATTACAGCGCCATGTTTATTTCTGGAGGTTTGATGGCCGTCATGACCGTCAGATAACAACATCCGCATATCAAGAGAACGCCCAGGGCAAGGTATCACTTACGCAATTGCACTGTCCGGAGGGGCACTGGCAAGAAGCACCACAAGCACAGCCACAGTCACCTATTTATCAACGTAGACATTGTTAATATGGTGC
The DNA here is from genome assembly GCF_000003855.2 of Blastomyces gilchristii SLH14081. Classification (NCBI taxonomy): domain Eukaryota; kingdom Fungi; phylum Ascomycota; class Eurotiomycetes; order Onygenales; family Ajellomycetaceae; genus Blastomyces; species Blastomyces gilchristii. Next base: position 615,715 of record NW_003101666.1, read on the forward strand.
TGAATATATGAAAGATGATGCAAAATCTCTCCTGCACTTGGAGACAACAAAACGGAGCCACATGAAACAGGGAAGTTCACATACCCATGATGAAATGCGGGGTAATTGATGGAAAAAAAATCGGTTGATAACTTGGTATATCTGTAGGTATGATGTTGGATTCTGATAAAACCTTGGGGCTGACGAAGGAATAAGGAAGATAAAACAGATTCCCCGAGAAAATCTGGGATCTAGTGGTCTATTTATATGCGCGCACGAAGGAAGGACGGGCGAGCAACCTTACGACCACATGTTGCAAGGCGGGGTACAATCCCGCTAGAATATTTTAGCAATTGGTGGTTGGTTGGTCGATAAATCCCCCCAGATCCATATTAACTTGCTTGCCTTGCCCAACCCACCAAAATGCCAAAACATAATAAATCAACAAACAAATCATGCAATCATCCCATCCCGCATTCCCACACGCTCGGGCTTGCATCGGAGGGGCGCGGGTTATGCTCCTGTGTGCGCCAATCGCTGGAATCCACTTGAGCTGATGATAACTCACATTCCGGCGTTTTTGGGCCCGGAGTAGGTGGAAACTGATCCGACTCGTAGATACGTCGGGTGAGTTCTACGGGATTGGATCATTTCTCTCCCGTGTTTTAGTCGGCCGGCTTTCTACGCTTGGTTTGTTTTTTTCTTTGTGATTATATTTGTGATTATATCGACAAGTAAGATTTGAATGTTGGAGCACGAAACCGGTTACTTGGTTTCTTTCTTGGTTTCTTTCTGACACATTATGGTTTTATTTTTTAGTTTAGATCTTCATGTGGATGTTGGGTATTTAGCCCAGGGCTGACGAGTAAATACAAAGTTCATTAGGGATTCAAGGGCGATTCGTTGCTGTTGGGGACTGGCTGATACAATAGAAATAGTTTATTGTACAGTCAGCCCGATTTAAACTTCTAAAATCATGGTATACTAGAATTATTTCCCCTAGGATGGATAGGATTACCTATCTATCAAACATGGCAATGACACATCATACCGTGCCATCCAAAGTATTTAAGGAAAATCTTCACCTGTTTCATGCATCACATATCCGAAAGTATCCCCGAGGCTACCGCCGTATTCAACACTTCGCACCATCCATATCCAGAGGGCAACATCTACCCTACCGGGGTCCCACCCAACCCCACTGAAGCCCTCCTTTAAGAATCTTACCATGCCCTTATCCAGTGCGTGTTCCTCGAAGCTAATCCGCCCAAGCTCCCAATGTAGCCAATCATCAATCCTTACCCTAGTCTCCGCTCTCAACAGCCCGACACTCACGTCCACCACCTCCGGTCTCTCATCAGAGTGCCAGAAAACAGTAGCGCCACAAACGCCACAGAATTCTCTATAGACTCCGGGAGAGCTTTTATACTTCAGAGTTCCCAAGTCATCGTAGGCTAGGTTCGAGCCGTCTGATGTTTTGAAGATGTTTAACCGTGAAATAAACGCCCAACTTTGGATCGGGAAGCCAGATGCTAGCCGGCAGGAGTTGCAGGCGCAAAGGCCTGCGAGATATTTTGTGCCATTATCGCACAGCCACCATTTCACGTCATTGGGATTGGCAGCCGCCGCAGAGGGGGGTGTGGAGGAGTGGTAGGGAACCAAGACATCAGACCATGGGGACGTGGGGGAACGGGATGTGTGATTGGGGGCGGTCATGAAAAACTTGACGCCCTCGCACTGGCAGCTTGCAGCTAAGGTTTTGGTCGAAGAGGGTGCGGAGTTTGGGGATTCCTGCTGAGATTCGTTTGATTTCTGGTCACTCGTCCAGCTAGTGGGAGTGTAAATATGCTGGAGCAGTGCGGGTAGCTCCTGTGAAACATGTGTTGCGTTCCGTTCCGCTCTGAAGAACCCCTCCAGCTGGCTTGGGCAGACCGAAGATGCCTCCGTCAACTGTACTGGCTAAACACAGATGTGATATGGACTCCGTCTGAGGTCCGCTGTCTTCTATGGTTCTCCGCGCTGCCATGAATTTTGCCTCATACTCTTCGGTTCCCTTGATCTGGAGAAAGACATGGGCGCCGCATGTTCCGCAGAACCAGAGACTCGAAGTGGTATTCGACAAGGCCATTAAGATCGGGTCCTGATTGCTTGCCTTGTTTCAGAGGGACATAGGATGTGCAGAGTAGTCCTGCTGTCCGACGACAGGTATCGCAGTGGCAGAAGGGCAGCACGGATGGGCTACGCATCACTGAATCTGGTGACCAGTCCAGGATCACGGTTTGAGATGAGCGATTGCATAGACATGCAATTCGTGTCGCCATGGTCCCTTGATTCCGCACACTGCAAGTGGAAGAATGATGTGCTGCCAATGCTATTGAATACTGGGGACGAGCACGTTAGCTGTGCATGTAATCGCTTGAATATGGATAAGTTGACGAGAGTGTTTGAATGCGATATCTATTCAGGCGATGGGAGATGCAACATACCCCCTTCAGACCCACGTCATCTAGGTAAGCACGAATACGAGATATTTAGTAGTACTCCGTAGATTGCTGCTAAACATCCTTGATCCTCGAAAACGAGAGCGCTTCAAGGATTGGTAACAAGCGCAGCTTGAAATGCGCCTGCGGTGCTGCTTCACCAACGAGAAGCCAGGCCAGCCAAACGTCAGAAAGATGCTTAAAGGCCAGTGGTTAATGTATCTCCTGCAGCTAGGTGATTGCCTCTCATCCCACTAGTCCGTAAGTGCCCTTAAATAGTGGATGAGTAAATTCAATTCGCCCAAGTTTATGTATTTAGCTTCCCGCTTATGAGAGCAGGAAGATATCATCTCGAGCTGGGGGTCTGTCTTGACAGTTGGCGTTAGTGTTAAATGGCGATGAAAAGGCTTGAAGAGCCTCCAAAAGATTGTATCGATAATCAACCTTGTAATTCTCAGAGCATTATATTGCCTCGATAGTTCCTATTTTGTGTATTGGATACGATATCTTTGGAGCTGATATCAATCCACAATTTGTTTTATTATAGCTTGTTAACAGCCTTTTTCAACTTGAAGCTACTACGTCTTCGGCTATGCTCGATTTGCCTCGGAGAGACTTCGCACGAAGTTCCGGAGCAGTAATGGTGGCCGACTTTGAAACTGGAGAGACCATTCTGAGTATTTTGATAAGAACGTGGAATTAAAATTTTATTCTGGAATAACTAGCTTTCCTCGCAACAAAACAAAATATTCGCTGTCTGACGCTGTCTGATATCCATCTACTCAGTTTTGCCTCCGCTGAACATCTTGGCAAAAAATTGCTCGGCAGTCATTAATGACTTTGGCTCTCCTGGAGCGACCACGTCTTGAACAGATTTCTTAAGCGCCTTCGCCTGCTCTGCATCGAACTCCTGATTCGCGAAATATCGACCATCCGCCCATTGTGTGAATGAATACATGTCCCTAATGCTTTCGAGTGCTCTAATGCCGCCCATCGTAGGGAACTTTTCTATTTCGAGGGGAACATATCGTGATGTTTTGCCGGTAACTATGCAACTCCGAAAATAAGGGCTTCTGGTTAGCCTGTATAATTTGTTGGCATATCGCGAATGGGGCCGCACCTTTGGTAAAATCTTCAATGATCTCCTGAAATGTTGCTAGATGGCCAAATCCTTGGATGGTTTTTCCGCCCCATGTTTCTGGGTGCAGCAAAACACCATGGACAAGATCTCCGAAGTCTTCCTCGATTGCAATGTATGGAACCAATCCCGGGCCACCAACTAGAGGCTGCGAGAGTGTGACATAACCTTCAGAGTCCGTCGCGAGGGGGAATCCGCCGAACACTTCTGCAATGAATGGAGACGTGAAGTTTTCGAAGTACCAACCGGCACACACAGCTGTTACAGTTTTGAAATTAGGACTATTTCGGGCGAGCTGTTCGATTTTATTTTTGTCTGGATAAAGAGTTAGTAGGTAGGCGAAATAGAATACGGAAAATTGATACTAACTGTCCATCATATCTAGTTTGACGGCCCCTTTAGTAATTTCGTAGATATGGCCTGCTGAGCTATACACGAAATGCTCCACGCCAGCTTCGTTTGCAGCATCTACAATGACGCGACCAAGGTCCAGCTCAGTGGGTCCATTGGGATCATCAAAAGCCTTATGATTAACTGTTAGCATCTCGCATCGCCATACTCTCAATTTGAATGGTCCAATGGGCTACAGTCCTCGCAGCTCTTACCGAATCGTCGGAATTAGTATTAGCAAATACTGCCCAGCTGTCTTTAAATGCATTGGCCAAATCGTCTTTCTTAAATCCATCTACTCCCACAACCTCAACGCCAGCCTGAGCCAATTCTTTAGCTTTAGGGGAGTCAGGGTTCCGGGTGAGTCCTCGGACACGGAATGCCGCTTTGTTGCGAAGAAGTGATCTGACAACAGAACCGCCTTGGTTACCTATGGAAAACGAAGATCAGAGTCGGCCCAGTCATGAGGAATGGTAAGATGGTAAATTTCAAAAGTTTACCTGTAGCACCAAAAACAGTGACAAGTTTTGGGGACGCCATTTGATTTTGGGAAGTATAGAAATATATGGAAATAATTAATATGATTGTCGTTTTTTCACTGTAGTAGAGCTGGATCGGTGGATTCAATGGATTGATTCTCTCTTGTTTCTTGCTGATACCATCCCATTTATATATCACAAAATTCGACACCCTTTGGGTGTCTTTCGCTTTACGCACTGTCAAGGTAGGGTAGGGCTTTCTCGAAATTATTCTGCCTGAAAAGCACGACACGTTGTAGACACTGGTTCAACGCTGAATGGATATTAGGAATAGCATTCGAGAGTCTATGGAGACACGCCAAGTTTGCCGAGTGTTGGGAGGGGGGGTGGAAATTCGTATCGTGTACTCCGTATGCTTAACTCTATCTAAATCCCACTTCGCCAAGGCTGACGAAGATATCCATAGGAAAACGACGTCATGCTTCAAAACGCTGGGAATTGGCACAGAATGTAACATCTCGAATGCCTTGAAGAAAGTATGTGTGGAAGGAGGACACTTCTCTCGGTATCGCTCGCTCCGATTACCCAAACGTCCCTTTTTCGGCAAGCCGGAGTCTTGAAAGCATCATCTCGGCGCCGGCATTTTCTCTCCCGGCAAATAGGGATAGAAGATTTGGTGGTCTCGTCTGCCATTCTCCTTGACAAAGTATGAGGTACTTTTTCGCTTCACGGCGACATCATCAGAGGCAAAGGGGACTTATATTGGCACGTTCCACCCGTTGCTAATGCATGTGCCGTTCAATAACTGGCGCCAACCTTCCAACAGGTTCGTATTATTTAGGCACCACATTAATTTCAATTCCTAAAAGACTCCTGATCACGAACATCGTTGTGATGGGTAATGTCTTCGAGAAGTTAATGCAGGCTTCGCGCTTTGTTGATTCTCTGACATCCCCAGGCAACAGCATTAACATTATTTACGGCAGCATATCTGTAGCAAGCATCCCATCCACCATACGGCAAGGAACCCCGCGCTTAGATTCCACTGGCTTTTTTGCGCGGAAACTACTATCCCCAGAACTTTCTACCAAGCCGACTGACATTTGGCAGATATCGGGAAGCAGATCTCAAATACAACTTCCTTATTATATATAACTTTCCGACATCGGTGAAGAACTCAGATCGATTTCTCAGGTAAGCCCAAAACTTGCGGCCCGTGCGATTTAACAGTCGCACCACGGCCCCGCGCGCCAAGAATTTTGACAACCTGTCCAAGTGGGACCAAACCAATGGCAGGAAGAAGTGCAGGGAGTCAAGGGTTTGGAAATAGTGGCGCACAATACAGCCTTATCAATAATAATTATTAAATCTAGCTTGTCTGTTTGGGATGAAGCAAACGAACCCTAGTAGGTGATCAGAAGCTTGGGTTGCTGTGACTTTCCTTGCCAAAAGCCCTCCGGTGACGAGAGAGCCCCTCGAAGCCAAATTTGGTTGGTTGGTACTTGCACAATCTTTCTACCACATCTGCTCCGTCTGAAGGGTCATTATTGCCCTGTTCTTCCACTTCATCTCCTTGCCATCCACTCTGGCTTTTGCCAAGCTGCTACTGGGAAATGCTGGAGCCTGGTAGCGAGATTCTCAGATCAGCCTCAGATTGGGGTCTTCACGGTGAAACCAAATTTGATCATTCCGTTAAGCTAGCCAAGTAGCTGGCTGCCTCTTTAAGTAGCCAGATATACGTCAATTGTCATCGAAACCAGCTTCTCGCCGAAACCTCAAGCAGAATGACAGTGGCGGTTAGGACCGTAGTGGACAAAATGTCATTATAGTTACGTCCATTGGGACGAAATCCTGAACTTTGCATGGTTACTTCAATGGGAAGCTAAAGCGCCGCCAATAACGCTGCACGGAACATCCTTCATCCCGAATGTGGATGGCTCTCTGTGTTCAGGGCGTCGAAATTTGAGAATGTTTTGATTGAAGCGCTGGGCTGAGCCATCAGTCTTGCACAGCATGGAAACTGTTTTTAGAAGTAATTGCACCAGGCTGCAGCCCCCCACTGCAACGGGGAGTCTCTGACAATTTCAACTGCTGTTGAAGCGCGCTGGCTTAGCCAGTTAACCTTGCCTTTGCATGGCCGGATGGGTGTGGAAGTGGAGGAGAGAATCAAAAAGGCTGCTATCTGCTGTGGAAATAATAAATACAAAAGAAAAGAATGAAATTCCAAATTGTCAATAACCATTTTCCCCCAGTACAAGTCAAGGTTCAAGCTTGCTCTGGTCAAGGGATGGTGGTTGGTTGCAAAGATGGAATTTTTGGTGAAGGGGGCAGATATACATTCGACTATCTTCACCGCCTTCCTCTTTGCGAAACTGCCGTCCCCTTTCACACAAAATCCTCTCAACTTCACATCGAAAAGACTCTGTGACATGCAAAAATCCTGCGACAACGCCCTACCCTACCATCGACACGCTGTGTAGTTACACATTCCAAAGGAAATTGGGATATCGCCAGACACAAATAATCTGCCACCATGCCCCCGCAGTTCGAGTTTCGCGGGAACAGGCAGGGGGGAAGACCCCGCCAGCAACCTGAATTCACGTTTCGATCTCGGTTCCCCAAAACTTCGGCGCGACCATTATTGTCAATGTCGCAAAGAGAAACGACACCTGAACTCTTGTGTTGCCCGCAAACCACAGAGCAGAAAGCAAGAAAATTTATGTCTTTAGAAGATTTAACTGATAGCGACGAGGCAGAGATGGAGGTTTCTTCTGCAGATGAAGGGTCCCAACCTCCACGAAAGAAGCAGGTTACCGAGTCTAGCGCAGGTCCCGTTGCAAACGCCCCCAGATGGTCGAATCCGGACCCGTACACCGTTTTGCCGCCGTCTGATGAGAATCCAGTGAAGAGGAAAGACTTTGTGAAGCTGATCCGCAAGGCAAGAATACAGTCGACCCCACAACCTAAACCTGATGAGCACAATGCTGTCGTTTTGAACGATGATTTTATATCCTTTGGCATGGATGATATGGAAATGGATGAGACACCTGAAAATGCGCCCCGGGGGCCAAAAAGCTCGATGAACCAAGATGGTGACCCTGCCCTTGGCAGCAGAAAGCGAACCCATGACGACGAAATAATCGGGCAGTCCAGGCGCCCTGGCGCCGTGGGAAAGTTCTTTAATTCTGATGGATCAATACTTCTCAAGTGGAAGCCGTTCGAAGACCAGAATACGACTCCTTGGATAGATTCCTTAGGCCCTTCTATCGTCCATTTAGGATCCAGGTAAGTTAAACAGTAATTCCCTGGTCGGCATCACCACAGCTAATGCCCATTTCTTCGTCAGGCTGCACAACGAAATTCTCAGTTTTTACCACTGGGTCAAACCCAAACCTTTCGAAAATTCGATTAGGAATGACTTGATCGCGCGGCTCCAGCGTCACTTTGAAAGAAGACATTATAGCTCCCAGCTCAGGGCTTTTGGTTCATTCGCCTCTGGACTCTATCTTCCGACAGCAGATATGGATCTTGTCTTGCTCTCAAGGCAGTTCATTCGACAGGACCGCAAGGTTCTTTGTCAACGGCCACGTGAAATCTACTCGTTTGCCGCATATCTCAAAGATCTCGACATCGCTGTGCCGGGATCCGTTGAAACCATTGCTCATGCTAAAGTCCCTATTATCAAATTCGTAGACAGGCTTACCGGCTTGAAAGTTGATTTGTCATTCGACAACTCCACTGGGATAGCAGCGAACGAAACATTTCAGGTTTGGAAATCTCAATTTCCCGCCATGCCTATCATTGTCTCCGTGATAAAGCAGTTTCTGCTGCTCCGCGGCCTCAATGAGGTACCAACTGGTGGTTTGGGTGGATTCTCGATCATTTGTTTAGTCACTAGCCTCCTCCAGCACCTCCCGTACAGTGGTGCAGAACCTAATCTGGGCGGTGTTCTCATGGACTTCTTCGATTTCTATGGTAATAAGTTTGATTCCAGGAGAGTCGGCATACAGTTCGACCCGCCCGGCTATTTCGATAAGGTATCAACCAATGTCCCCTGTCAAGTCTATGTAAACTAACCGCTCTCTCGCAGAAACTCCTTGGCGTCTATCAAGCAAACAAGCAACAGCGACTTGCAATTATGGACCCTAACAACCCTGATAATGACATCTCTGGAGGAACAAAGGAAATTCCACTAATTTTCAGGGCCTTTGCGGACGCTTATCAAATTCTTAAGCAAGATATGGTGCAAGCGGCTTTCTTCCCGCAGAAACGCATGAATAGCCTTCTAGGCTCGATTATCGGGGCGAACTATGAATCATACGACCGTCAGCGCACACATCTGACTAGTCTATGTGAAACTGATCCTCGATTTGCACACTTCTTCCAGCCTCCTCCCCCGAATAGCCCTCCACCAGAGGCGCCCGCGACACCTCCCCCACCTCCGCCAGAAGAACCGGGGACTGTGGCTGCAAGAGGGACCGAGCACAATAACTCATCACAAAATTCCAAGCTATCTAAAAAGCAGTCCACAGCATTAGATCGTGCCAATCGACTTAGGAAGCTTCGACCTGATTTGAAGAAAGTTCCGAAATTCGTGGCCCTCGACGCTGCTGTGAAACTGGGAGGGTACTCCTCAATTGTAGAAATGGATAGCGACTTATCCCGTAGGGGAAAGGCTCCTTTTCAGCAGTGAATCTATGCTACCGATTAAGCTTGTTGTGGACCAGTTTCATGTTTTGCAGTTTGGCAATCAATCAACGACACGTACCAGGCGTATCAGACATCTTGCCCCCAGCTCTGACTTCGTTAGATGCCCTCGAGTCCTTCTCGGGATTATGTGGGCGGCTTTCGCCTACCTGTGTAGGCTCTCGTGACTTATCGATTCCTTCCTTTCTGTTATTCAAACTCTTTTTCCCCCTTTTTTTCCCCCCCTTGCTTCTCTTTTCCCCCTCAAACGGCGTTTCTGTATGATTATACTGGAATGATACCCATAACTATTAACCACAGGGCAAGTGGTACCGGCAGGATGGAGGATTTTGACTTTATTTTGCTTCTCATTCATGGTTCTGTGCTGTAGCGCACCGGACGGTTTCCTTCCACTGTTATACGCAATTAACATTACATATTCTATTTCATGTTTACCGCCCTCTCTCGCATACCGCATCGCGGTCGATCATTCCTTCCCAACGCTATTATTTTTCTACACCCCAGCTGTTAGCTGGATACCAGGCTCACCCTAGTTTCAATCGACTGAGAATTTTAAGAGGACCTGAAAATACGACAGATGAAGATTTTCAGGAGTAATTGACAATTATAGATCGAGCGCCCGGTTCCGCGGACATCCTATCCGTACCTTGTTCTTCAACTCTCCCGTTCCTCCCTCTATTGAAATTACCACGGCCTCCTCGAATGAATTGGGGCGAACATGCACAATCCACGAATCTCGACGCAATGCGATTAAGGTTAAAGCCACCCATTTTCTCATCGTCTTCCACCCCCTTCTCCAGTTCGCCCCTTAGGACTCGCCAACCCCCTCTTACCTTCCTTCTCACCATATGGTTCGCTATACGCGAGCATATGGAGAGGAGTCCATAATTACTGCCGTTTCAGCCCAATTTCCTATTCGCTTCCTGCTTGCTCTCTTGAAAAACAAAAATCAGCATGATTTTTTTACGAGGAGCGGAGGCATATCATATGTATTGTTGTTCTATTCTTTTCAGATCTTTCACATATCATTGTTTTTCTTCTTTTGTTTTATTCAATTGCCATTATCATTGCATCCTAAGAAGAGAGAGAGAGAGAGAAAAAAAAACCCCCTTTTTGCGTATCTATCTTATACCACAGGGCAAAAAGAGGAAGCCGCACAAAGCCTCAAATTGATTGCCGTATCCCATCACTTCACATATTCCGAATTTGCTTCTGAATCATAGAACCATTCAACAGAAAGATAAAAAACGGAAGAGGGAAAGGCAAAAATAAACACCGCTAAACCGTTAAGCGCTTAGGAATCGGGATACTATCGTCGTTGACTGAACCTCTTTTTTTTTTTTTTTTTTTTTTTTTTTTTCCTTCGCTCTAGCCCTCCCCTTTTACTTGTTTACGCAGATGTTTCTCTATTTTCAGGAGCCATTCATTAGTCCTCGTTTTCTGATCCTGCCCTTTCACCACATTTCCCCTCCACTCCCCCGAAGCGAAGGAAGAAAACGAAAGAAATAACACTCTCAAGCGGAGACCATCAAAAACAAAAGTAACTATTAACTATTACTTACAACAGGATCACAAAAACAACCACCCTCACAATCCTTCGCACTTCCGCATTTGGTCTCTTTGCTCTGGCAGCGGTTATCGAGCGCCATCTATTTTTCACACACATTTAGTCCCGACGTCATCTCTCTCTTGAGCGCCGTACTCTCCCCAGATGTTCGTTCCCTGGGTGGGGATCATTTGAGACGGCTTGATTCAGCATTGCTAAAGAAACAAAAAAGAAGAGACTCACAGCAGTATCCCGTCTAGCCGGGCTCCTCATATCTTCTTCCCCCATGATCGGACTCGCCGTCACAACCCCGACAAAGAGAGCAGCAAGTACCCAGGTGAACTTCATATTCGCGGAAATTCCTCTTGATTCTGGGGCCGGCGGGTATAGTATATAGTCAAAACTAGTTAGGGCACGTCAATTTAATAGCCAGACGGGGGGGGGGGGGTGGCGCTTCCGCCTTCTTGGGGGGAAAACATAAGGGTTAAAAAACAAAACCCCGAGGAGGTAAAAGGCACAGTAACATGTATAAATCATACCTGTTGTCTTCTTGTCTTGTCCCCTCTATTCAGGAGATAGAATAATAGGGTCAAAACCCCAGAGACAATGTAGATAACTAGACTAGGCGCAGCTGATCTTCAGAAACAACGTGGGACTTTTGTGTGTCTGAGGATGGATCCGGGGAACCATCAAGCATATATAAATAGGGGCCGGGAAGGGGGGAGATCTCGCCGCGGGAAAAAAAGGAAAAAAAGGAAAAAAAGGAAAATTTTACCTGGATGGTCATAGACAAGTGAAACTACAGACTATAAATGTCGTCACAGGCAGGGTAAACAGCATATAAACTTATATACGGAGTATACATACATGCATCGAACACGTCCATCTTCTCATCTCATCTCATCTCGCACAAGCGCGGTAAGCCACGCTCAGTTCTCAAACGGACACACAAAACAAAACACAAAACACAAAACACAAAACACAAAAACCAAGAAAAAGAAAAAGAAAAAGAAAAAGAAAACAAAATTGCAAAACGCAAATCAAATCCACAAGCAGCTCCCTCCCACCCACGAGCGAGTGGCGCAGATCTGCACCAAGCGCGAACAAATTCCAAGTTGTCCCAAAACGTCATACTATACTCGTAGCCTCTTTTTTGGCCGTGTGCGCGAACGCGATGTGCTACGTGAGAAAATAATAAGTTAAGTAACTAGTTAGTTAGCAGGCATGATTAATTAACTATTAACTGTCCTCTGTTCTGATGGAGTCTGATTCTCGCTGTTCTTGCTGTTGAGACCCCCCCCCCTTTTTTCGCTGCTCACCGCCGTTGTGATTTTCCATCAACTAATAATTATCCCATTCAATCACTGATGTTTATGTGTACAGCGTATGCGAGCTCAAGCAAGTCAACTGGGGGAAAAGCAAGCTAAATAAGCTAAAGAAATTAGTAGTTGTTTACTTGAAAGTAGTTAGTTATTATTCAGGATTCAACAGCCAGCTTCTTTTAGGAGTGAGTTGTCAGCCAGCCAGATTATTTTATTATTACGCTGTACTAACTACTCACTCGACTTTGCAGCAGCAGATAGAAGGATTTTCTTCTCCTTTTCTTTCCGCAGAAGAGAAGCCTTCTCTTGTTTTATGTTTTATTTAACCCGGGAAACCCAGGTTGTGTTGGGTTGTGTTGGGTTGTGGTGGGTTGTGTTTTGCCCCTTTTCCCACACACCTTGCTTGCTTCGGCGATTTCTTCTTCTCTTCTTTTCTTTTTTCATCACGCCCGTCACACAGCAGATCGAGCTATGGGAATCCGAAACAATTGCAACCGGGGGATGATCGTCCCCGCCCCGCCCAGAAAAGAATATATATATAAAAAAAATACTAATAACAAACACAGCAACGAGGCAAAGCCTAAGACGACCCTGGTATATTTATTTGGACATACCACAGTCCACAACCAGATAAATATCCCACGGACAACGAAGCAGGCATGGAAGTTTGAAACCATGAACGAATCCCAGATTCCCTCCTCCAATCGCCTCAGTTGGCCCAAGATTTCAATATCAACAGGCAACGGGGAGTCACAGTCCTGGTTGGTCGTTGGTTCCGCAGTGGCAGTCTCAACGCGATACATAGCTAACATATCCTGTTTCGCGGTGAAGGGTAGACAGATAGATAGTCTATCGTTTGATCGTGCCCATTCGCTGCCAAGGGATAAAGAAGACTTCATGATTTTTTATTTTATTTTTCCTGCTGAGGAAAAAATATGGAGTCAAGTCCCAAACCTACCTTTCTGGCATCCTTGTTCCAAGCTTGCCTTGCAAATCATGATTACAGACTTCACAGTATTTCCCTTCTACTTCTTCGTCTAGCATATCCATGGATACCGTGGATGTTTCACAACCTCGAAGTTGTACGTTTTGGCCATGGCATAGGTGAATGCTTCGAAACAAAGCGATTAGCTCCAGCTGGTGGCACAAAGACTGCAATTGTTTCTATCTAGTTATTATTATTAACGGCTGTCGCCTCCGTATAAAAGCTACCTAAAAAAGAAATTAAGAAAGAGCAAAAATAATGACAGGCATGCGCAATTTGGGTGTAAAAACCCAGCAGTTCTGCCAAACATGTGGGATAATCTGATAACGAACTGTACGCCCCAATTAAAAACAGAACGAAACCGACTAGCAGGAAACAACGAATGAATGAATAAAAAAAAAGGGGGGGGGAAGGGGGGGGGATATTATAAGCGAAAGAAACACAGCGGGGGAAGAAATCAACCTATTAACAAAAATGAGCGAAAGTGGTAAGACAGCATCTAATATCGCTTTGTTCCAAGGCACTATACACATAGAAGTCGTCAGCTAATGCTTGAGTGGAATAGCAATCAGAAAATGTTCTGGGCTACATACCAGGAATTAAGCCTCGAAAATCGTCTTCGAGAACACGCCACTCAATCGCAATCCCAGAAATATGCTCCCTTATCCGTACCGAACGCCTGATTAACCGGAGTTTCCGATATTATGTGTATACGCACTGTTCGGGTTTGATCCATCCCAGTGAGGAAAGATGCCGGAAATGATCATTGTAGGAAGCGCTCCCGGGAAATCCACGCTTGCGCGTTTTCGTACTACTCCGGTCTCCCCACATCCGCCAACCCCTGAGTCTCCTCCTGCGATCGCCGCATTGACCGAACCGGCGACTGCCCTTGCGGGGGGGAAACACGTCGGCCGTTTCCTTTGGATTTACACTCCGGGCATTTATTGGTGAGGAGGAAACGCCAGGCCATTGTTACGAAAAACCAGAAGCCCCGAGGTGTTTCTGGGTCCCGTTTCTTTAACCAGTAAGCCCACCTGGTTGGTAAAATACTACGGCATTCCTTGCACAAACGATAGGATCTCCCATTCCGAGCTGGATCTAATTCTGGAGCGTTAGCAAGGAAATAGTACCTGCTACTGAACATGCGCGGAGGCGTACCATCGACCATTTCATCCCTAGATGCAGGAGAAGTGCCCCTTGGGGGTGAATAACCAGGCAAAACCTCAGCTGCATCATTGCCTGGTGTGCTAGTGTTATTAGGCGCGGGTGGAGAGGCAACACGGCCATTTGCTGGAGCTGGAGCCGGAGCTGGAGCCGGAGTCGGAGCCGGAGTTGGGGCTGCAGCGGCCGCGTTTTCAGCCATGCTTGCAGCTACAGACAGCTGTGTAGCACGTAGCTATAAGGCTAAGTCCGATATAACGAAATGGACCACTTCCTTGTTTTCTACAGCCAATACCCTCGTCGAGAGCAGTACTGTGTTGAGCCTGTGAGAAAGCGTCATCAGAGAAATGAGCAATAAGGCTCCCTCTATCCCTCTCCAATAACCCAAATATGGGTAGTGGAGGAGCCATGTTTTCATCTGTTTCCAGCATCCAGCTCGCCTCCCATCACGCGTTGCACTGCATCTCTCCGGACTTTTAAGGGGGATATAACTTACTTGGAAATCGTCAAGACGCTACGAATCTCCAAAATCGGGCAACTGGGCGCCGCTGCCGCCGCTGCAGCAGCAGCTCTGTGCAATGGAGGAACAAACAATATGCAGACAACTATATTGCAGTATATAAATGTCAAGATACAGATTTAACGAACGTGCTATACGATACGGCTGTGGGTGTTGTTGTTTTTGTTGCGATTGGGAGTTGGAGAATTGCGGAGATAAACAATCTATTTCCTATGTCTATGCATCGCGCCTTCTTCCGGTTTATCCATGGATTCCTGCGGCAGTTGCGACGGGCATGAAGACCTAGAAAGGTAAATAAGGAAGGCAGCACATCCCTGCTGTGTTTACCGATCGCTCGGTCACGCCTGCCAGATATCGCAAAAAAGAGATTCCTTGGAAGGTGCGGAGATGGCGAAGATAGAAACAGCAAAAGACAATATATGTAACGTGAGGGAGATCATTCAACAATCTGTGAAATTGTATGTTGAACAGAGAAGAGACTCCATATATTGATGGATAAGCGGGTCGTTTCTTTAGTCTGTAAGTCTGGCTCTCCGACAAGGTAAATAATTTATGTAACTGAATTTAAGCAAATTTTCTGTACGGTGTGAGAATTGGGTTGTTGTAGTCGTATCGCACGTCGCTGGACGAATTTCGACGTACATGAAGGTAGTAAATGCATGTCCTACAATGCCACTTAAATAAGACTTGAAGTCATGGGAGAGCAACCAAAAAGCAAGATAAAAAGCGAGTCGTCTACCCATAAAACAACGGAGAGAGAAGAGGATTATCTCAAAAAATAAAATGCGTCGTATGACGCTTGTATACCAGAAATGAGTGGGTGCGCTAAGGATGGCAGCAAGAAGAGAGAATCAAATAACCAAGCATATCATTTATTCATCAATTAGCCGCCCTAAAATAGCCAAGTTAACGGAAAACGCGCTTTCATTTGACAGCTGGCTCCAATGGAGGTGTAAGCAGTCTGCCCTCCAAGTCCTTCATATCAATATCTCCTTCGCCTGCATCCGTCGTAGCGATCCCTTTTCCTGCCAGCTCGTCCATGTCGTCAGGGTGTTCGGGAGGGATATTTACAAAGCCTTCTTCCGGACTCGCCCAAGTATAATTTACCCACTCCGGTCCGAGAATCTCGCGAATTCCCTTGGTGAGCTTTAAAATGCGTTGTCGTCTACCTCGAGACCACTTACGATCGGTAATATCACCGCACGGAGTGAGAATGGCGGGGGGTTTAGAGGTGCCTATAAAAGGTGACGGATCAATGTCGTCGCCGTCGTCCGTTGTCGCATTTGTTCCTTCCGGGAAGTATCCAACCTCTTCGGAGGGGACAGCATCGTCATCATCATCATCATCCCCTTGATCCTCAAGCCCATCGACAATGCTTTGCCACACACGAAGAGTTTCATTCAACTCATCGATATTGCTCACACCTATGACACTAACACCTAGCCGTCGTCCAACACCAACGGTAGCAGCGGAGATGAATCCCGGATCAGCATCTGGGGAAGGTGCAAGTGGCGGCCCAAGAGCACCGACACATGAGCCCTCGCGCAACCATGACTCGAGCGCATATCGTATAGCAACAACTTCGATTTTCTCTCCCTGCTGCTCTACCCATTCGCTTGCCGTATGTATAGCTTTGCGCAGTCCATCGAGCGCAGGATGGAAATCACCCATACTTCCGATAGGGACGCCTTTACGTCTTAAAAGCCCCATTCCTAACGGGGAGGCGTTGGGAACCACATCGACTCCCGCAGCAACAAGACGCGGTAGGCCCTCCAGAGCAAGCTTTGTGTTCTGCAACGTAAAATTGGCGTAAGACATCACAGCGTCCAGCGGCTCACCAGTCCTTTCCAAAATCATTTCTGCCAGCGAGCACAAAACGTCCACAGGGTACCCTGATATTCCGACATAACGGATTGCCCCCTCAGTATCCCGTATTCTGCGCAACTCCACAACCGCACCTACGACTTCTTCTGGCGAAACAAACTCGACATCATGGCAGTATACGACGTCTAGGTAAGAGGTATCAAGGCGGGATAAGCTACGCTTTATGCTTTTTCGTATCCATACCGGTGAATAATCGAAGGATTGCGCTGCGACTCGACCAACC
Source organism: Blastomyces gilchristii SLH14081 (assembly GCF_000003855.2). Classification (NCBI taxonomy): domain Eukaryota; kingdom Fungi; phylum Ascomycota; class Eurotiomycetes; order Onygenales; family Ajellomycetaceae; genus Blastomyces; species Blastomyces gilchristii. The sequence continues at coordinate 632,529 of NW_003101666.1, forward strand.
TTGGTAAGCAGGCGGTAGGTGTATCTTGGAAAATTGGAACGAGCGAAGCTAGTGGAGAGAGCACGTCCCAGTAATTCTTCCGCTGGACCGTAGTAAGGAGACGTGTCAAAAGCCCGAATTCCCGCAGACAATGCGCGGTGGACTATCGCGGTCGTGGGAAGTGCATATGGGTCAGCATTGTACTGTGAGGAAAAAGTTGCAGTTCCGAAAACGAGCGGTGGTAGATCCGCAGATAGCGGTACAGAAGGCTTCCCCATAGCCCTTCAGCTTAAAGGGTAATCTGTCTGATAAAAACGAAGAGGCGGTGATGAGGATGCACAATGGGCCGCCTGCAAAAAGAATAAACGAGTGTAAAGCTCAAGCCTGCATGTAAGAATGGACTGAGAATTTTTTGGTCAGAGAGGAGAGGGGTAAGGAGACGCGGAGAGGGCGAGGGGCCAAGTGATAAAGAAAATCTAAACTAACTACCCCTGATCGCCGTGGAGGAAAGAGAGCGAGTGCGAATATCCTAGAGAGTCCATGCTGGAATGTCCTTGTCCGTCCCGCTCTTGACATGGGAGGGGGGAATCGGAGTCACTATTAATAAATCGTTTTCCGCGCGGAGGCGCACCATGGAACGGGGAAAGGGTAGCTAGCCCGAGAGGGCAGGGATAGTTTTTTTGAAAGCCAAAACCAGCTCCAGAGGGGGGCAAAGGTTCTCCGATTAGTTCAGGGGAATAATCATTGATTTATTTGTCGCAATACACCTTCAAACTTCATTTTATCAAATTTCGTTAAAACAGGCGAACACACATATGCTTGTCGTGCTTTGAGGTGATCCCAACGCACCCATCCCTGCGGGCCTGGAGAGAGACATCCTCTATTGTGTAGCTCAATACGGGCCTTTTCCTTTTAGTATTTCCTGTGGCTTGTTATAGGTTTATCGCTGAGGGATTTCACAATTGAGATAGATGTCTGACGACATAGGCGTGGACCAAGATTGGGCTGTTTGGCGCCACCCTCGTCGATTTGGAATCAGAAAAACAAGTCTGGATTGTCCTCAGCTTACACAACAGGCCGATTGCGCTAGGGAAATCAATAATATGGACGCTTGAGTTAGTGAGGGGTGGTACTTCGGGGTTTGAAATGACGACACTTGGATTGGCTCGTTGATATGCCCTTCATCTGCCTGAGATTCCCTGCGACAGGCTATCTCTGGTCAGCGTGGCACTATGAAGCATTCTTGTAATGCGGGGCGAGTAACATAATCAGCCGTGCTGGTGAGATTGATAGCTTTGTGGTCGACTGGTTGCTGAGGGAAGGGTTAACATAAAGGGAGAGATGGAGGGGAGCAATGTGAGAATGGAGGCAGAGCCGCGTCCGGCATTTCAGTTGGATAATCTCGCCCCAAAAGGGTATATTTATATAGTAATGCGCTCTTGTACTGTGGTTTGCATTGGGAATCTCTCATTCATTTAGCAACTCTAACTTCTAACTTCTCCATATCAAGCAGATAGATAGTCCATCAGAGTTTCGTTCTATTCTATAAATCTGATTTCCAATTTTCGCATTCCATCGTCGCTCTCGTAACGTAGACAAGAGCTGACTGACTGGTCGCTTCTCGCGTATTCAAAGGACTCTATCACCCTCCATCCCTTGCATTGACGGTTTCTTCTTCTCTCTTCTCTTCTTCTCCTCTTACACACCCCATCGTCGCCAATACTGCAAAAATTCCAAATAGCTAATATGTATAATACATCGAACGCCAACCCCAGAAGAAAAGTCTTTCAAACAAATAAGAGTGGAGAAAATCCAGCAGGCAACATATGGATGGCAGAGCAACAAGGGAGGAAAATCTCTCCTCTCATGATTCGTCCACAAGATCGCCACGCTGAAGAGCAAAAAGGGATATTGTATACAAAGGTGCGCCATACCTTCCAATACCATCGTGTGGAAACAGTCGTCAAACGTTTCGGCGGTATCCAAGATATAACAGGACCGTCTGTGTCTGTCGTTTCGTCAACGCTTCACAAATGATACCGATAGGACCGGAGGGAAGTAGGCTAGTTGAAATAAAAATGAAATGCGGTATCGTGCGTTGGGAGCAAAACGCTAGACGGAAAAGGGAGGATGAGAGGCACAGAAGCCGAACAATAGGCCTTAAAGGAGGGGGAAAAAAGCCGAAGACGCCTGTGCTATGCAATAAAAACTAGAAACAGTGGCGATATATATCAACAAGAAGTATTTTGTGCGGTGGCTGTAGTCGACACCATAACCGAACTCATATATCCAAGCAGGTCGCTGGGATCTGTCGAAACGTCCGCGGAATGGAGCTGGATACGTCGAAACGGGTGGGGCGAGGCGTTATTGTGTATAAGGTCACCGATCCTTATAAACCTTAGGTTTCCAACCCTCCTTCACTTCTTTGTCCATAGCAGCCTTCCGTTCGGCTTCTCGAACCTCCATCTCAATCCGCTCGCGGGCTCGAAGGATTTTGCTTTGTAAGTAAAAGCTCCCTCCCTTCTTCGGGTCATTTGCATCGAACAGCTTCTTGAAACGTTCCATTGTGTGTTCCAGGTTTGTCTCGCCGCCCATTGGCGGCTTCACATTTAGGATCTTGCAGGCTTCGTCGAGGGTAAGACCAGAGGAGGCGAAATTGTTTGATGCAGTTCCGTCGCTCTTTTGCGCCTGGGCTGCATATTTCGACGCGGCTGAGGCTTGCTTGTATGCTTCCGCAAAGGCTCTTCCAAAGACCCGACCGCCCGTGAGGACTATCTGGGCTACAATCCGGTGCGCCTGGAGATAGACAGACTTGTCAGTAAACTTGAGTTTGGTCGGGAGGCAAGGGAAGCTGGGGTAGAAAAAGAAAAGTGCTGGGAAGAATTAAACATACCATCCCAATTTCTTCCCAGAACTACTCAGTTATGAGAATAGTTCTTCCAACTTCTACTTCCCGAAAGATCACTATTAGCGAGTAAGGGCGCGAGAGCGTGGATAGCGGTGTTCAACAAGATGGAAAATGTCGTTGCCGGTTTGGTGGTGGAAAGATTTCTTGCCAGAGGAAATTTCAAGGCCTAATCCGGTTTAGCTCATTTGCGACAGCCGCTTTGCTGTTTTGAGTTTAGAGCACAAACTTAGCTAGGAGGTAGCCTTGGCATCAAAATAAGCCAACTCCAACAACCAACTCTCGCCTCTTTGTATGGCTATTACCAGCAGTACAATGGGTGATTTGTCCCATTCTCTCCGGAAACAATGTCCTACGTTTATGATTGACGGGGTTTTCTGGAGTGTATACTCCTTGGGAATTTCTCTTTCATGATGAACCCTCGAGTTTCAACTGCCTTGGGTCTTGTGTAGCTACCAATGGTGGCAATTCTCAATGAAACAGTCACCATAAGGAATTGTATATTTTTGATGGATGATGAAGCTCCTTGCAGTGGCATATTTCTTTGTCGGACTATTATCTTATAGAGAAACATAAAATTTAGTTGGTTTATGGGATCCCGTCAGGCAGCCTATTTCTAGGGGTCTCTTACATAACATCTCACACTTTCATTGAAAGGTGATCAGCGCAGGATGCAGGTTCCCATAGGCAGCATGTTTCTATAGGACTCTTTCTATAGATAATGCTAAAGAATTTATGCGTTCCATGAAGGCCCCTAAGGTGGCGTACCCTTTGGGGATGTTCGCACTCGCGAGGATCCCCAAGAGTTTCCCTTCGGCGGCTACTCCTTCCAGTACTACCAGGATATATAAAGGGTATATATAGCCCTTTAATATCATTGAGACTCTTAGCGCTCTTTTGACTTCTCCATCGTCCTCAATTGTGTTTTGCGCGGTTGATCCTTGTTCATTACTTGCAGTCATTTTTTATTATTCGTCCTTCCGTCCTTCGATATCAACTCCGCCTACTGGAATTCACCACAATGTCTTCGTTCTTGTCTAGGACGAACACAGACGGGGGAGAAAAAGTGACCCCCTCAGAGGCTGAAAGCAAAAAGGAGGTCAATCCTGATTGTGAAAGGAATGCTTTTTACACATCTAAATTCAAGTCACTCCCATCCGAATTCTTATGCAAGATCACGAAAGCTCATGTTGAGGTTGTCCAGTGGCGCCTGGGAAGGGCCGACCCGGGGACCCGCCCACCGTGGTGGCCTGAAAGCGTAGATTATGCCGACGTGGATAAGTTGAGTGAAGAGAGTATGAAGTCAACCGATCATTTTTTTTTTTTTTCAATGTCCTCGACTGGCCTCGCATGTATGCTGATTGGCAGCAGGTCGCGTCGTCGTTAACGCCCACATATTTTCCAACCTTAGGATTAAAGGAGAGGAGCTCGAGGGCCCATTTAAACGAATGCCGAAAATACCCAACGAATGCGAAGCCGTAGAAGATCTCAGCAAAATATATGAAAAGAAGAAGTCGGAAAGCTAATCAAAGAGGAAACCTTGGTAAGTGAAATGAATTTTCCCATTCAACATTTTTGATATCACTATATTAATTACTCTCAATTAGATGAGTCCGCCGAAGCGTGAACCAGACAATAAATTCGGTAGTTTGGCAACTGAAGAGATTGATGGGACTGGGATGGTAATCGGATACTTGCAGTCCCCTTTTTCTTTTCCTCCGAAGGAGGATTTCTTTGCAGGATAATATATAATTAATACGAGGCATGCTTATCTCAACTTAGTTGAATATCAATTTCATTTTTCCACCCTGAGCTCTTCTTTGCTTGTATTTTGATAAAAAAGATCGTCAGACGCACATGACAGGAGACGTGAAGGTTTGGTTGGTTTCACGATACTTGGGCGAAGGGCATGAAGGATGAAACAGTTCCACCGGCAGGGTATGTCCGTTCTGTTACGCAAGTCACTGACCGCAGAGTTATTGGGTGGGTAACTGCCATATGTACATTACATGTACATCAATGACAACCATGAGGCTTTGAATTCTATATCAACCTATATACAATGGCCCACCCAAAAAAATTGACCTGTTGCTTCAATAAGATATTCCTTGTCACAGTCCTACTTGTCTTTGAGCTCATCAAAAGGCCCCTTCAGATCACGGAGAGAATCTCGAAGCTGATTTGTAAATTTTGCTAGCTATAGTAAGCAAACGGAAAAAAGATTCATACATGATTGGGCCTTACCATCGAAAGTCCCGTCCAGTGTGATGGTATGAGTAGCTCCAAAGGTATGGAGAGTGGCAGGGCTTGTATTGGCATCAGACTGGCGTGGAAGGTCCTGAGGAATTACAAGCCGAGGATATGGTAACGATTCTAGAAACTTGGGTGTTATTCAGGAAATGCAGAATTGCCCACATGACTTCTTACCATGTGCAAAGTATCGAGAATCATGATAGAAAGTTAGGGGACACTGGTCTGAGTCTCTCGCCAATGAGTGGATGCCTGCTCGGAAAGCATAACCAGTTTCTTTTGGGAGCATTGTGAAAGCCTCGTGGGCATGCCCCAAATCAACATTGACATTCTGTGTCACCAGGGATCCTTTATAGTCAAGGGTGATAAATTCTGCCAGCTTGGTATGTAGAGAGCGATAGATGCAAGCGCGCCTGGTTGTGAAATTAGATAGTTGTTTCAGTATGGAAGTAGGGAACTGCATGATGTCAAAGATTACAGTGAGGAGATGGTTCAAAGTTGGGTTTTTAGATTGGGAGCGCAGGAATATTTATCCACGCGGCGTATTTATTTATTTACGCTGCGTAGACAAAATGTTGATGGTCTTTCTGTAACATTATTTATTATCTCAGTAAACTCAGCCACTCCACTCCGAGCTAACTCAATCCGAACTACTGCTACTTTCTGTCAAGTCCTGCTAACATCTGAGTCAATCAACTGTCACAGGGCTTACACTAAATCTAAATGAGATATTCTCAGCAAACTCTTTACAGAGCATCTGAGAAAAAATGATTTCTGTTTATTAGTAATATAAGAATAATTTACTCTAATTATAATATTTAAGATAGAATTACTGTGTAATATCACTTATAGATCATTTCTCTATTATTTTATAGAATTAATTTTTCAATTTTCTATTAATTGATATAATTTTTATCTGAAAATATATATATTCTGAGTATGAAGTGTTATATTAAAAACTGTTACTATGATTTTAAATACAGGAATAATTTACTAATTTTTTAATCATAATTATATTTAGTTATTCAATATCTTGATCTTGCTATCAAAACATCTATTCAGTTATCAGAGACTATAGTCAAAGTACTGAGTATATTTTTCAGTAATTTCTGACAACTTCTGATAACTTCTGAACTCTTAATAATCTTATATAGTATATTAACTTATGATAACTTCTGATAACTTCTGAAATCTTCTGATAACTTCTGAATTAATTATATAATACTTCTTTTTAACAGCTGAGTTGAACAATATTTCATCAACTGTATTAAATATAATCAAGAGAAATTGAAGAAAATATATAAGTCAGCTATAATAGCAGCTTCAAAAGTCATTATTAAAGTAAATACTTTTAATAAATATTGAAGATATATTATAACTTATTATAAACTATATCAGATCAGATAGTATTAATAAGTAATAGAATATTATTCAGTATTATTTTTAATGAATACTTCAAGATCTGTGTTCAGATTCTGAGTGTACTCTTCAGTTATATATAGACTGACTGCTGAGATCATGAATTTCACGTTTGATCTCATTTAATCTGATCTCATACATTTCTTGGCGTGAATCCCACTGAGACTAGCCATTAAAAAAACATGCAAAGTGACTATATATCAGATCTTAAAATGAAATCATGACTTGAAAAAAATAAGAAAGTGATCTCATTTAATTCTATTTAGTTTCATTCTTGGCATAAAGTTACTATTTTTAGACATTTTAAGGTTTTTTTTAGACTATTTTTAATTTTTTAAAAAGTAACACTTTTTGGTAACACTCAAATGAGATTTAAAGTCATTTAAAGGAATAAAAATAATTTAAATTGAGAAGTGAAAATCATGATCTCATTTGAAAAATGTGACAAGAGTAGACAGTAAGTCTCACTGAGACAGTATGAAACTACTATCTAATGTTAAAACCATGTAATGAGATCAGTCAAATTGATAATGAGACTATTAAAAAATCTGGTCCTGGTCTCAGACACGGTCACACGGTCAGTCTAGTTATATATAGAACAAGTTCATATACTTCAGTGCATGATATATAAATATAATAACACTTTATTCATTATCAGAACTGACTATGAAAAGAGTCTTATTCTTCAATTCTATATAATTCTGATAGAAAAGATAATCATTTAACTGATTTCTTTAAACAAGCTTAGTAATCAGTAAATAAGAGATATAGTATAGTTTTCTGATATTAATTCTTATCTAATCAGTACTGATAATCTTCAGAGATAAAAAGACTTACTTTGTAAGAAATCTCACTCCTCGCGGATTCTTTACCTCTATTTCTATCTCTCACATAATCAATAGAGTTAGCCGCCCTTGGCTATACACAACTATATAGACTGAAGTTCACAAATACTATTCATAACTCAGCTTGAATGCTATTATACATTTGATCTCTACATTTATCTTTCTACTGTGAATACTTCTAGTAGTTAACAGTATATATCATATCAAGCTGCAAACACCTGAATAATCACCTGCAAGCACTTATTCTTATATTTCAAGCTCTGTCAGTCAGTAATCATCTGTTATGACTGAAAGAACTAGAAACTTGCATACTTCAATCTCTGTGAACTCTACTACAGACACTCAGAAGCAGTCACTCAAATCATGAATAACTCTTATAAAAGAAGTCTCAGAGAACTTATCAATTACTCACAGAATATTATTCTCTGCATCTGTGATAGAGAAACTCTCTGAACTGACAAATGAATCAATCTTAGTAAAGAACATTCTTAAGCATCTTCTATAAAATTAAGTTATTTTTCTATAAGAAATACTTACTGTCTGTAAACACTCTTGAACTGAGTCTCTAGACATAATCTTCAGAGATATCTACAAACTGAAAAGAAACTTTCTTAAGCTGTGACTACTTAAGATTACTTACTGAATCACAATCTATAAAAGCTTTTACAAGTTTGTATTTGAAATTGACTTACAAGCTCAGCTGTGTGATATAAAAGATGAAGAAGCTGTTATCTATATAATAACAGATCTCTACTACACTGAAGTCAAGAACTGACTGAATTATCTAGAAAATGATTATAAGAGATCTCACTGATCTATTCTTAAGATCTATCTAGAGAATAAGTTAAGAGACTCTGTAAGTTGAACAGAGAATATCTGAACTGCAATTATCAATATTAGAAAAAGAGATGAGAAATCTGATAAAGACTACTCACAGTACTTTATAGAATTATGATATGAATTAAGATCTATGAAAACAGAGCTCTGAAATAAGATCTGAATGATAATATTTATAAAGAGACTGAATAAAGACATGCAGAACAAGCTTATTAAATAAGACTCTAAGCTCTTAACTCTGAAGAAACTGATGACTCTCATTCACTACTTACAGATTACTGTGAGAGTCACAGATCTGCAGAGAGTGAATTATCAATCAGTCTCATAAGAACTAGAATAACAGAGAACAGATTTATCAGAGAAAGATAATAAGATATAGAGAGATTCATATCTGACTGCTGAGCAGAGAGAGAGAGCTTCATAAGCTCTTATAAATAGAGTGTATAACAGAGAGACTAAGAAAAAGAGTCTCTACTTTATCTGTTCTAAATTAGAATATCTCTGCACAAACTATTCAGACAAATCAAAATAGAAATTTGAGAAATTATGAACAGAGTTGGTAACAGTCTTCTTAAGAGTCTTGAAGCTGACACCTGAATCTGTTACTCTCTCAATAAAAATACTTACTTATAAGAAGAGACTGCATCACAGTGCTGCTATCTCACAAGTATGAAAAGTATTGATGAACTCAGAATCTCAGATCACTGTAGTGTCTCTAAAGCTTATAAAGTGAATAAGCTAAGTGATGAAAACTGAGAATCTGCTCTTATAATAAGCAGAGTATGAGAACTCAGATCTGAGAGCTGAGAAACTTATGAGAGTTATCTTTGAATTACAAGATCTCTTCAGAATCTGAAGAAGATTTATGAAAACTGTGATTATTATAGATATCACAGATGATATATACTTAAGACTTGTATAACTTTAAAGACACAATTCATACATAGCTGTCTGTGAGTCAGGTTTATACTTTCAATCAGTGTTGATAGACTTATTTACAGAGATAGAATCAGTTAATACTGCAGAGTTAATTAGAGAAGATAAGCTCATCTATATAATAACTTTATAAATATCTGAGAACTTTGCAGTCATGGAAACTGAGCTTCAGATATCAGAGAAATACTGAGATCTTACAGAGATATTCAGTTCAGCAAAGACAGCTGAGCTTTCTTCTCACTGTAAGAAGAATCTGATAATAGATTTAATAGAAGAGCAGAAATTCTTCTGAGAATTAATTTATAAGCTCTCTCATTATAAGACAGAGATCTTACAGATCTATATAAAGAAGAATCTGAAGAATGACTTTATCTGATCTTCACAGATCTCTGCAGAAGTCTCTGTGATATTTATAAAAAAGAAGAATAAAGATCTCAGATTATGTGTAGACTACTATAATCTGAACTTCAAGATAATAAAGAGTCACTATTCTCTGTCTCTGATTGAAAATGTAATCAATCATCTTACAGAAGCTGTTATATTCATATAACTGAATATGATTAATATATATACACAGCTGTAAATACAGTCTGAGAATGAATAAAAGACTATCTTTAAAACTGTACTGAAATTATTTGAATATCTAGTAATGTTTTTTAATTTAACTAATACTTCTATGATATTTCAGTCTTTTATTAATAAAACACTTTACACATATCTGAATATCTTTATAATAATATATCTGAATAATGTGATAATGTACTCTGTGAAGAAGAAAGAACATACTGAGCATGTGTGAAGTGTGTTAAAAATCTTAAATAAAACAGAACTGTATATTAAGCTTATAAAGTACAACTTCAGTGTCTGTCAGATTAATTTTCTAGAATATATAATTACTGCAGATGATATTCAGATGAAATCTTTATAAGTTGAGACTATTCTATTATAACTGAAGTTAACTAGTATTTATGAGATTCAGATCTTTCTGAGCTTTATAAATTTCTATAGATGATTTATCTTTATATTTGTAAGAATCTTCTTAACTCTTACAGACATGCTGAAGAATGAAAATAAGAAGAAGTCATTTTATAAATAGAGAATGAAAAGATTGCTGAGAAGAGAGAGCTGTGAGAACTTTCTTATTTCAGAAGCTTACAGAGTCTTTGCAAGATTGAAACAGATATTCACAGACACAGTGATACTGTTTTACTTTAATCTCTTACTCTTAATCAGATTAGAGACAGATATCTTCTTCTTTACAATTTCAGAAATAGTCTTATAACTACAGTTAAATAAGAACTGAGTTTCAATGATCTTTTTCTCATAGAAGATATAATCTGTGAAGATCAACTATAATATTTATAATCAGAAGCTTCTCATAATAGTGAAATTCTTTCATCACTGATATCACTACTTTGAGAGTCTCATAACAGTGATTACTGTTAGAACTGATTATAACAGCTTATAATAGTTTACTTTAATCAAGAAACTCTCACAGCAGCAGATTCACTGAGCTCAGAGACTGAGTGAGTTCTGATTCAAAATAGAATATATCAAGAGAACTAAGAACTCAGCAGATAAACTCTCTCACAGATCAGACTATGTTAAGAAGATCAGAGTGATAGATACAGAGAGACTAGAGAAGACAGAAAAGCTTCACAGAATACTTGAACTGAGTATTATGAAGAGATTGACTGAAGAGTCTCTCAATCTCTTATAAGAGAAGAGAGAAGAGAGAGAAGAGAAGCCTGTATAACTACTCTTTATAACACTGAGAGTCAACACTCTGAGAATCTCTATGAGAATTCTTGAAGAGAGTATCTATAATCTGAAGAGTTTACAGACTTTGAGAAGTACTGCAGAAGATCTGATGTAAGAAGAAACAGAGTATAAGTCTTCATAAGATCTTCTATTCAGATTGTCTGAACTGCAACTGAAGAATAAATATACTTAATATATTTAGAAACTACTTACAGCAGAGATCAACCCTGCAGAAATAAAGAATTGAAGAGACTTAAATAATCTCTTATAAAGAGAGAGCTGAATTTATATATCTATAAATAAGTTTCTATACATAGAACTTATTAAAAGGCATCATGACTCTTCTCTAGCAGGTTATTTTATAGATACTAGAACTCATGAGTTGCTTACAAGAAAATACTTCTAGTCAAAGATGTAAGAACTTGTGAAGAAGATAGTGAATTCTTATGCTGTTTATCAGAATTCATAGATAGTATGATTCAGATTATATAAAGAACTTACTTCTCTACTCATTCTGCAGAAATCTTGAGAATAGCTAGAAATAAACACTCTTATAAATCTCTCTGAAAGTAAGAACATATATGATGTCTGCTTTGACAGTTATTATTATTATTCTTCAATTATAGATATATGCAGTCAGAGACTATGACATCTACCTGAGAACTTTTAGTTCTCAGAGTTTTTCCTATATCTGTAAAGTTAACTATTATACATTCATCAATTTCAGATATACAAAATCAGAAAATTCCAGCTCAGAATACAAAAACTGTTTACAAATTACAGTGTTTTAACATCTTCTGATACTTTGAAATCATTTGACAATATCATGACAAAGGAAAAGAGAACACAGTCTTAAAGATAGACACATTAAATAGATAGATAGAAAGAAATTGAAAGAAAAAGATAAAGTAAAGAGAGACTGTAATAAAACAAATTATTAAAAGATAGTATATAGCTGTTTTAACAGACTATATCTGATTGATTTCCTCCTCTTCATATTCAGATATTTCTGAATTTAGTCATTTTCTTGTAGCTGCTTGAGTTTCTGATAGAAAGTCTATTAAGTATTTAATTCCTGTCTCAGTTGAGAATAAGAATCTCATATTTAATTGATTTAGATCATACTTCTCTTTCAATCTGGCTCTGAGACTATTGTATAATGCACAGTGCATTACAATATGCTCAGAATTCTCATTTGCATTGCAGAATAAGCATTCTATTAAGTCAAATCTATCATTAAATCTTTGTATATAAGATTTGAAATAGTCATATCCTAGTTTCAGCTGTATTATAGATGAGAATATTTTCTTTTTACATTTAATTGAACAAGATTTTCACTTGAGTTTTGTTTCAAATCTTGAATAATGTATACTCTTCTTTTATTTCTGCCAGCTTTTATTCCACTTATCTAAATAAGATTCTTTTATTTTTCTCTTTATAAAAGATCAGAACATAATTTTTTGAATAGATCTGCTTAATTCTGCACTCTTTTTTGCAGCTGAATCAGTCAATTCATTGCCATGAATATTCATATGAGCAGGAACTTAGTGCAGATGAATTATCAGCTTTAATATTCTTCTCTTTTGAATTTTCAAAACAGAGTTTAAGATCAGTTCAAGATTTATTTGATTATTATGAATCTGACTATTTCTAAGTCTTTTTAAAGCAGCTTGACTATCAGAGAATATTCATGTCTCTTTCAAACTATTTTCTCTTTTATGAGATTTTATTTCAATGAGTTTGAAAGCTTTCACTATTATAAATAGTTCAGTATCAAAGACTTCAGATTCACAGTCTAAATTTCAAAAATCTGAGATAAAATTGATATTATCTTCAGTATAAGCAATGCCTGTGTCTAATCTATTCAAATTCTCATTTTTAAAGTCATCTGAATAAATCAGAATAGAGTCTTCTATATTGATTGTAGAAATTCTCTTCAAATGCTGTTCATATTCTTTCTCCTTAGATAGTTCACTTATTTATAAGTCTATAAGAGATTCAAGCTTTTCTCTTCAGAGAGATATCTTCTCATGATCAACTTTTTCAATATTTAAAGAAGAAAATTGATTTTTAATCAGAGAGCATAGTCTGTACAGTTGAGAAGGCATTTTCTTTGAAGAATTATTTTCATTTCAATCAAGAAATCTATTTCAATCCAGTTCATTTTCAGAGTTAATTGATGAAAATGAAGAAGAGACTCTTTCTCTGATTATATAATTTGAGCTCATCTTTATAACTCTCAGAGTATAGTTCATACAGGTCTTTTCAAATCTAATAGTAGAAGAAGAAATTGAAGCTTCAATTTCCATTACTTTAATAGAAGATGATTTGAATACTCTCAGAATTCTTCTCAAAGCTCTGTTTTGCAGACTTTGAAAGAGTTCAGTGAAATTCTCTTGATTATTTCATCAAACTTGAACTTCATAATCAGCTACTGATGTAATACAGGCTATATATAACTGTCTCATAGTCTGGAAGAATAGACCTCTCTCTGTATTTAATAGTCTGATTATGTTGTTCAATAGTCTTTCTGCCTTGACAGTTCTTTGTTGAATATGATATTTAAAATTCAACTTGAAGTTTAATTATACTTCTAATCATTTGACATTTACACTGAGTTTAATCTCTCTATTTAAAAGAGTTAGAGATAGTTCTTTCTCATTGAATCTAGAAAAGAAATGAATTAACTCAGTTTTATTCATATTAAATTGAATTTAATTGATATCTGCTCTAACAAAGATTTTCTTTACAGCTTCTTCAATTACTTTCAAATTCTCTTTGATAGTTTTTAAGCTGTAGACTAGATCAATATCATTCATATAACTCAGAGATCACACTATTCTCATATTTCTATTTTTGAATAGATATGCAGTGTATATTGTAAATAAAATGAATGAGATTGAAGATTCTTACAGTACTTCTATTTTTATCTCAGTCTTATCTTATTTCATTCCATCAAAGAAAAGTTGTATAATTCTTTTAGATATAAAACAGTTAACTCATTTTATTAGAGAAAGTGGCAGTTTTAACATCTTCAAAGTCTGAATTAACTTTGACTTTGAAACATGATTAAATACTTCTTTTATATCAATAAAAACTGCAGTTGAGACCAGATCTTCATACTTTGCTATTTGAATATTATAAACAACTGAGAGAACAGTATCAATTGTAGAACACTGTTTTCTATCTCTCATTTATTCACTGAATAAAAGAGAATTACTGATAGAGCTTATAAAAGATAGTTGAGTAGCTATTATCTTTTCTAAAACCTTTTCTAGACAGTTCAATAGAGATATTACTCTATATGACTTAAGAATTAAAGTTTTTCTATTAGGTTTTACAAGAATCACTTCAGTGGCTTCTCTCCAGCATTCAGAATGATAGCCATTTTTCAAGAGATTGAAAAAGAGCTCAAAATATTCATTCTTTAAGTAGAAGTATGTATTTTGAATAATCAAGTGATTAATTGAATCAGGCCCTGCAGCAGTTTTAACTGAACTTGAGAAGATAGCTAACTCTAATTCATCTTAAGTAAGATCAGGCTATTCTCAGTCATTTTCATCAATATAGTTAAGAAGTAACATATTCTCTTTCTCTGAATCTGAATCTGATGAGTTTTGAAAGAGAGTTCTTATAAAAGCTTGATATTTTTTCTTAAAAGAGTTTACTGTATATGATTCATTCTGAAACTCATATTCTAAGGTTGGAAGTTTTGCTACACTTCTTGTTTTAGTATAGTTAAAAGCTTTAAAAACTTTCTTTTCTTATACTTCTTCAAGAAATTTATTTCAGCAGTCTGTTTTAGCTCTTTTAATATCTGAAAAATATTCATTTCTGACAGCTTTGAACTCTTTATCAGAAATTATATCATTCTTTCAATCTCTTCTAGCAGTAGTCAATTGTTTTCTTTTAGATGTAATATTCTCATTTCATTAAGATTTTGAATACTCAGAAGACTTTCTCTTTGAAATATTGTCTTTAACACTTACTAGAATAATAGATGTAATGAGCTTCACTCTATTCTCAAGCATTTCATTTGAGATATCTTGACCAGGATTTCAATATAGCTCACTCTGTCTTTCAGATTTTAACAGTTTTATGCTTTCTTCAACTGTCTTTCAGTCAGCTTTTTCAAAGTTAAACTGATTAGAGAGAAGAGAGTTTTCACTTATTTATTTCTCACTCAGTTCAATATCAAATTGAATAATTTCATGATCTGATTCTGATGTCTCATTTAAATCAATAAACCAGTTTATAAGTCTTTTTTTCATTAGATTTTATGATATGAAGACTAGATCTATAATAGATTTCTGTTTCATGTCTTTTCTAAAGAATGTTTGTTGATCAGACTTGTTAACTAAATCTATTGAATACTCAAAGATTCATTCAATCAGATTATCAGCTCTTACTGCTCTTCTACATTCTGAATTTCATTAGAAATGATGTGCATTGAAATCTCCTGCAATTATAGAGTTTCTTGATGAAGTTATGTTCAGAAACTCTCTATTAATTGTTCAGATATTATTATTTTTCTTCAATGACTTTTCATTATAGACATTTATAAGCTGTATAGTATCAAACTCATTCTCTTTATCTATAATATCACTCACCAGAATATCAGGGTCAGACATGATATTAAATCTTAGATTAAATTGATATCTTGATCTCTTTCTTTCATAGATCACTACTCTTGACTTTATCTCAGACTTTTGAGATATAAAGCAGTAGTAGCTTAAATGAGAAATGACATATTTTTGCTCAGCATCAAAATTCAGCTCCTGAAGCAGTATAAAATTAACTTTTTATTCAAATGCAATTTGAAGACAAGAATAAATACAATTTGAGTTTCTATTCACATTATTTTGAATAAATGTGATTTTTGAAGAGTTTTTAAACTTTTTTTGTTGTTTTTGTTGTATATTCATACTAAAAGAGAGTAGAGTAGAATCTAATCACTATCATCAGATAGTAGATTATAACTATTCTGAAAAGTAGAAATCTCAACTGCTTGCATTATATCTAGTTTATCATCAGAGTCATTTCTCAATTCTCTAATCTTAACAGAAGTTTGAAGATTCAAATTCTATTTACATTTAGCTGGAGAATTGAAGTTTGAAGATTTAGATAGTTGAGAGTTTCTTCTTTTTAAGCTTGCAGTTGTGAGTTTACTGACTTGACTATTCTCTTCAGTTCTAGATTTACTTTAAGCTTCATCTTTTCTCCAGTTCTTTTGAGTTCTTGAAGTAAATATACATTCTTTTGAGCTAGATGCATGTTTTTCTTTGCAATTAGAGCATTTAAGCAGAGTATATTGACATATTTCATCTCTTTTTAAGCATGTTTCACATTTATGCTCACTAGTTTTGTAATCTCTGACACAGAATGCACATTTTGAGTCTCTAAAACAGAAGATTGCAAAGTGTTCATATCTTTAACAGTTTGAACACTGTGTTTGAGCTTTGAGATTCATTCTTGAGTCTTTGTATTCATGAACTCTCATTTTCAAATCTGCTACTCTTACTTCAGAGATCTTTGACTGTTCAAGTGTCTTTGTATATACTAGAACAGAGGCATTTCTTCTGCTTTGTCTGAACTCAATTGAATTTAGTCATACAGGCTCTTTTCTCAGTTGAATAGAGTTGTATTCTTCTAATTCATTTTTGAGAAGTAGCATTCCTTCTTCACAGTCAAAAATTTCAACTGAAATATCATGAAGAATGAATTTGTTTCACTTTTCATCTCTCTCAGATAGAATTATTGTGTTTAACAAAGATTCTACTGCTGATTTTCAGAGATTCTCATTCTGAATAAGGAATTCTGCACTGAATTCAGGCATTATAGTCAGAATGATGAAGTTTTCAAAGAAGAATGACTCAATTGAAGCTATAACTGATTTTTGAACTTTAATATCAGTTATTAACTGAGAAAAGAACTGCTGATTAATTTCATTTCTGATTCTGAAAATGAGATTTGAGTTTAGCTTGTTTCTTTGTAAGATGTCCTGATTTGAGACTTTGAGAATAAGTCTTCTATTTCTGAAGATTTGAAAGTTTTTCTTCTTTTGCATTTTTTTCTTCACTTTTCTATAAATAGAAGTATGAGCATTATTCTTCTCAGTTTTCTCAGGATTTTAAGCATGTTTTGAGATAGCAGATTTAGAGATAGCAGATTCAGCTGCTTGAGCATATGTTTTCTTCTGATTCAAAGAAGAAGAAGAAGTAGAAAAAGAGAAAGAAGAGTAAGATGAGAAGTCAGTGATTGTACTAGGAATTTTCAATGTTTTTTGAACTGTGTTTGAAATTCCAAGTTTGAACTTGATCATCTTCTGTAGTTATCTAGTCTGAGTATGAAGAATTAACAGAACTTCTTCATTCATCTTACTCAAACACTGCTTTTCAAGAATCTTACTTGCTTTTTCAAGTTTCTGTATTTCAAGAACTTGTTATTTCTCTATTTCTTCTTTCTTTCTTCTCTTCAGAATTTCAATCTCAGAAATAGCATTTGAGAAAGCATCTTTTTTCACATCAACTAAGTGTATTTTTGAACTCATTGTTCTCACTCAATGAAAAGTTGATTAGACTGTTTCAATTGAGATATGTATTGAACTCTTTTGAAAAGTTGATCAGACTGTTTCAATTAAGAGATTTCTAAGTCTGTTTTCAATTGAAAAGTTGGTTAGACTGTTTTAAAAGAAGAATAAAAGACTTTTATAATACACAGTGCATTACAATATGCTCAGAATTCTCATTTGCATTGCAGAATAAGCATTCTATTAAGTCAAATCTATCATCAAATCTTTGTATATAAGATTTGAAATAGTCATATTCTAGTTTCAGCTGTATTATAGATGAGAATATTTTCTTTTTACATTTAATTAAACAAGATTTTCACTTGAGTTTTATTTCAAATCTTGAATAATGTATACTCTTCTTTTATTTCTGCCAGCTTTTATTTCACTTATCTAAACAAGATTCTTTTATTTTTCTCTTTATAAAAGATCAGAATATAATTTTTTGAATAGATCTGCTTAATTCTGCACTCTTTTTTGCAGCTGAATCAGTCAATTCATTGTCATGAATATTCATATGAGCAGGAACTTAGTGTAGATGAATTATCAGCTTTGATGTTCTTCTCTTTTGAATTTTTAAAACAGAGTTTAAGATCAGTTCAAGATTCATTTGATCATTATGAATCTGACTATTTCTAAGTCTTTTTAAAGCAGCTTGACTATCAGAGAATATTCATGTCTCTTTCAAACTATTTCCTCTTTTATAAGACTACAGGTGCTAGCCATCTGCAGGATGCATCTTAAGCTAATTATATTTAACCCTCTATAATTAACCGATCACCGCGTCTGTCCTCTCAGGCCAGCCACTAATTTCCAGGGGTGTTAGTTAGTGACTGTCACCGCCCACTTGGTGGCGTACACACCAAGCTTCCGGTTGCTGATCTCAGCCCCATTAGATGCCCATAGGCCTACCAATCAGCTGTCGTGGCCTCGCCCCGTGTTAGGGACTAACCATAGGCTTGATGACTGCAGTCCTCCCTGCCAGTATTAGGGGTTGGCAGTGAGCTTGCAGGCACTAGCCTATCAGGGTGCCCTGTCTAGGGCCTAGATGCGCGTCTAGGCCTGCTAGTCGGGTGGTTTTCAAAATCATTCCCTGTATTTGGGGGGGAGCTAGGCTCCGATGACAGCCCTAGTTAGGGACTTGCTTAAGTAGTGTATAACCACTACATTAGGCTTGACTCTATATTGTTAGAACCTTGACGGGTGCACAGTAGGATAGTGGGACATTGGCACCCCATGCCGGCCCTGGTGGGTGTTCGCAGGATCTCGCTTAACTAGTGACTTGGCTTGCAGTAGAGAGTTCTACCCCGCACCAAGCCTTACTAATTAGGCTCAGCCCCTATTACATGGGGGCTTTCATGGGTAAGAAGTGGCAGATGCCAGCGGTGGGATTCGAACCCACGCACCCCTAATGTGTGCGGCCTTGGTTACCAGTCTTACCAACTGGGCCACGCTGGCAATACACAGTAAAAAGAGCATAGTAACTTAATGGGATCTTCACTGAGATCTCTACAGCTCTTTCAGCTGCTATTACTGCTACTGAAGCCTCTGCTACTCTAGTTATATCTATTATCAGTGCTTTCACTACTCTGCAGTTCACTTCTTCTTCAAGTCTCTGAGTTTATTCTTCTTCAAGTTCACAAGTTCATATATCTATAACTGCTTAAGTTCACACTTCATTCAAGTGATGAAATAATAATAATAGTATTAATATTCAAATCTCTTACAAATGAACATCATTTAATGAACAGAATGTAAATACAGATATTGTATTCATAAAGATATCTTATTTTAACTATATTTGAACTTCTTCTCACAGAGAAAGAGACAACTTCTCTATAGAAAATAACACTATTAAGTAGTTAGATATCTTCTATAATAAATCTTCTATAAACTTCTTATAATTTTTAATAACTTCTACTAACTTCTGAATCAATTATGAATTGTAGAGTTATAGAAGTAAATAGAAATATACTTATCTAGACATTATTAACTTACTCATATATTGTTTATTTATATTGTAAGTATAAATATGAGCTTCTTACTTCATTTTCTTCATCTTTCTTTCAATCAGTAATAACCTACTTATCAACATGAAAATTCCTCTATCACATTATCTACTGCTGTTTCTACTACTGTCTCTACTGCTTCACTCACTTATCTGTTCTTCAATATAACAAAAGTAAGTTAAATCTTAATTATAGATGATGTATAAATCAATCTCTAACTAAACAGTTTAGTTAAATAATAATATCTACTCATAAGCTTGAGTTTGCTGTTCTCAAAGCTCATTATAACACTTACTATGTAATAAAGTCTGAGAAGATCTGTGTATGCTATCTCTGTGTGACTGAATTTAAGCTGTTGCATAAATGTATTGTTTCTGATGTTAGAAAAATATATAATAATTATCATTTTCATAATTTAATATGCTGTACTGTATATTTACTATATTTCTAGAGAAAGCTTAGATATTAATAGATATTATTATAGATTCTCAGAGAGTCTTATATCATTGTGAAATATTATATTAGAAGATTGTAGAAGATGATGTATTATAAGCAAGAAGATAATAATAATTATTACTATATTATAAAGAAGTTGCAGAGTATGCTGATAATAAATAACTAATTAATCAGATTCTATCATGATTATATACTGAAATCATTTGTTAAAGAAGATTCTCAGATTGTTATCAGTGTAAATCATAATGTTAACTTGTATAATACAAGCTGTTTTTTCAATAAGAAGTTATCAATGAGTTTTTCTTTATACTCGGTGAATTCTGTTAACTGTAAGATTGACAGAGAAATTATTAAGAAGTAGCTTTATATTCTGTTACTATTACTGTTTTTGCTTTTACTTTTACTTTTATTTTTATTTTTATTTTTATTTTTTTTTCTCTTAATATCTTCTTTCTTTTTCTTTTTCTTTTTTTCTTTATTTTAAATGATTAATGAGATACTATTCTTTCAATTCTGCTGTGTAATTATCAAAGATTTTCTTTTAAGCTTAATAAGCTATAAACTGCATCAATGATTAAATTTACTGTTATATATCTAATTGAATGTTACAAAGCAGTTGAAGAGTCAAAACTTAATCTTACTCACACAACTGATAAAGTTCTCAATGACTATGACTTAAAGATTTCTGAGTCTATAATAATTATGAAAGCTTGACTTCTTTCTAATCTGAAACTATCTTTTAAACATAATTAATATGTGAACTCAGATACTGTAAAATAATGAGATTGTTTTCTCACTTGAATCTTGATATCTTAAAGATATGAACTTCACTTCAAAAAGTGAATATAGCTTATATAACTGACTTAATAACTGTCAAAGATTTTCTTCTAAGCTTAATAAGCTTTAAATAGTATCTTGCTCTAGCAGTTCACACACTCAAGACTACAGTCTGAAAGCAGTTCAAGTGTAATTACATTGAATGAGAAAAGAAGTATAGTATTCACAGATGATACAGAATCAATTAAAAAAGCATTATTAAATTTTATAATTGTTATATTCTCTGTCTCTGATAGTAAAATAAGTAATAAGAAGTGATATCTAAGTTGAAATAATAATCATAGCTCACAAATGAATGAAGATATCAGCTATTTAAGTCATTATAATCTTCAAAGTTCTGTGAACTTCTGAGTCAATGAAATATTATATAAATATCTATGAACTTCTTCAAAGTTCTGTGAACTTCTGAATCAATGAGATTAAGAAAAACAGTACATAGCTTAAAGAGTATGAAAAGCTTCTCATTACTAGTAGAGAATGAGAATGAGGAAATACTGATCATTGTGCAGTCATGAGATGATGAGATCTTTAAGAGAAATAATGCTGCAAGATAATGAGATCTTTGAGAGAAATGATGCTGTAAGATAATGAGATTTTTAAGAGAAATGATACTGTAAGACAATGAGATCTTTAAGGAAAATAATGCTGTAAGATGATGAGATCTTTGATCTTTTTTTAACTTCACTAATCTTTTATAAACATCTGTGAATTTCTTTGAAGTTGTATGAACTTCTGAGTCTATCAAATTAGTTAATAAGTGAGAAGATAAATTCACTATATTGAAGAAGAAATAAATAACACTATACTGATATTTTTAAATCTTTTTTTTCTTTCTTTCTCTTCTTCTCTTCTTCTCTTCTTCTTTTCTTCTTCTTCATAATTTAAAAAAATCAATATAATGCTCTCTCACTCTGCAACATTGATATTGTGATTCAAAGATTGCTTGAGTCAGTGTACGATTACAGGTGTACACCGGCTTCTTATATACTGTACATTAAATTAATTGGTGGCTGCTATGACCCCTTTACATTCATAAGCAAGTTCAGAAGTAACTGTGTTATCATTCAGCAGTTGTACATTCTTCTGAATCACATTCTCTTTCACCAGATTTAGTCACACTCATGTGACCATGATGTACACTCTAGCTTCATATGAATTAGCATGTCACTAGTATTCACAATTGTGTAATCTATCTCTGATTCAGCTAGTATCTCATGTACACTCTTATAAAGAAACTTTCACTATATTATATTACTCATTCACTAACTTTTTTCATTCTTCAATCATCTTCTTCATCATCATTATCATCAAATATCATCATTTTATTCAAGATTTCTATCTCTTCTTCTATTCAGCTCTTTCGATCTGTTCATCTATCACATTGTACATATTTCTGGCAATGATCTCTCATTCTCATAACAAGCATCATCATAGTGCTCATATCAGGCAGTTTGTTAGTAGTAAGTGTAATGTGTTATAGAATGTGATCAGGATTTGTTTATCTTCTAACAATTGTCAGAATATATTATCATGAATGATACATCTTCTTCATCTTCTTATACACTCTCAATTATTTTTCTTCTCAGCAGGCTTCTGATTATGTTTTCTGACATGATTTTATATAGATGCAGATGCTGATATTTGTTTTTATTTATATAGAATCTTCATACATTGACAGATTCACATTCACTGATGATAGTGAACATCTCAATATTAAATTATTGATTGAAAACTTAAAGAACATGATAATGAAGAAATTGTCTATATTATGTGTGATCAGGTCTTCTATGTCTCTCTCTGCTCTCTCTGTTTCTTTCTCTGCTACTTTTTCTTAATCTCTTATATCTGTTTCTGTGTCTGATTCTCCCGCTTCTGCTACCTCTGTTTCTGTAACCTCTACTTTCACTACTTCTGCTTTCACTGCTGCCTTCATTACTAGCTCTTCTCATTTCAAGAAGATGTTGTATAGACTCAGTGAATCACATTTCTCAGTGTATATACTTTCACTCTTCTTGCTGATTCCTAGAACAATTTATTGTATAAAGACAGTGTATGACATAACTATCTGAAGCTCAGTCACAGACACTGATTATTATATTCATTTTAAATATTCATGATGAGATAATTATTCATTCATACTAGAGAATCATCTTCTCTCTCAACAGTATCAAGATTGTAAGTCTTCTTCTTTTTCATCTTTTCTTTCTGACACTGATTTTTCTGTTCTTAGAGAAAATCATTATAAGTTTTATTATACATAAAGTTGTGATGTTCACAGATATCAAGAAACTTTTTATAACTGTAAAGTTCAATATCACAGAGATATTTACTCTGACAAATTTCTTCAGAATAATAAATCTGTATCAGTCTATTCTCTGACATCTATCATTTAACTTTATAGTGCAGACAAAAGATATCTGTGTTTTCAGAAACAGAAATACAGATGTCATACTCTTTTACATCTGCAGATGTGAGACTCATATATCTTGTCTAAGATGTCATTGTGAGAATGAGCTGTTTATACACTGTATTCTGCTTTCTGTATTCTCTCATGTCTCTCTCTCTCTTTCTGAGAAGCCTTGTATGTGTTGTAATTGCATGTACAATTCTAAAGTCAGTAGATGTTTATTCAGTAACTGTTCTCATCTCTGATTTTGCAGTTTTTTATACACTAATAATGATTCTTAGTTACTTCAGTATCAGAGATCATTCTAATTGAGAATGATCACACTGCTGAGACTATTCTCTCTCACTCTTAAGCTTCTTTCATCACTTTCTCTTCCTCTTCTGTGAGAAAGGTTGTGTGTATATCAGATTGTAAGCATTCAGTCTCAGATGACTTCTGCTGTTATTTATTCAATTCTGTATTCTCTTCTTCTTTCATTTCTTTCATCTCTACTCTCTCTGTCTTGATTTCTGATTCTGCAGGTTCTGCACTCTTCTTCAATTTTTCTACACACATGTGTATACATTTCTATATTGACATTTCAGTCAATCTTGTGATAAATGACATTAATGTCATACACAGAGTGATAGAGAAATCAGAGATATGTACAGTGTTGTTGTAAGAGTGACTTACAGTTCTTGAATTTCTTACAGATCTTAAGTTTTGAGATTTTCTTTGTTTTTGATGTTTTTCAAGTGATGTGATATTGGAAATAGATTAAATATGTAACATATGAAAATGAATGAAGTGTGTATAATAACATTTGTCTTTTACAGCTAACTCTTACAGTTAATGATTAATTCATTATCTCTTTTCTTTTCTTACACTTTTTCTTTGTCTGCTAGTCACTACTCTTACATAATCTCTATATGATACAGTATTCAGTGACTAGGTTCAGCAGCTTTCATCTTTTGTGATTCTGTCTTATGTATTATACTGTCTCTCTTCACTCACTTAGATTACTACAGTGAACAGTTTATCAAAACTAATCTCATCTGATCTCTGAGTGTTCTCAGAGATTGAGATGACTTAATCTCACATATTCACAGATGTTTCAGATGATTTGTTCTCTGTTATCTCTGCAATTGAACTGATATAAACAGTTAAATTTAACTCTGAATTTCTTTTTCTTCTGCAATCTGATTCATGTGCAAGTCTGCTGCTTTGAGACTGCTCTTTACTGTGTTGTACTCACTATCTGCAGTGTGTTATTGTATGATCAGCTACAGTCTCATCACTTATTGAAGTGTGATGTTTATCTGATTTCTTCATTTCTTCTCATTCTTTTCTTATAATTGTGAAAAGATCAGAATAAGTGAAATCATCTGATTCATAAGCATCTATGATTTCTCTTACTTCACAAGACTTTTCAATTATAAGTCTCTTCTTTTTCAACACTAATAATAGTGCTGTAAATAATCATAATTCACTCAGATCTTACATCTTTGCTTTCACAAGTTATGAATTATTTATTAAGTTATATAAGACTCATTTCTCTGATTTCTTCAATGTGTAAGTTCTCAGAGAATGTGATTTGAGTATTTTATAGAGCTCAAATCATCTAGATTAAAACTTCTCAGAACTCTCATTATGTATGAGAACTCACATTCTCATCTTGAGACTCAATTTCTTAACTAGTGAGTCTTGTATTCTTTTCAATTGAATTGCTCAGTTCAGAAGTAACTTATTAGCTTTTACACATGCATGGCTGATCTCTTTCAATCTTGGTTCTATGTTCACAACTGTTGTGTCTGCAACTGCTGTTTCTGCTGTGTCTGCAACTGATGTGTCTGCAACTGCTGTTTCTGCTGTATCTGCAACTGATGCATCTGCAATCACTGTTTCTACTGCATCTGCAACTGATGCATTCGCAACTGCTGTTTTCTCTCCCACCTTTTTCAAAGCATTCTCTGAGATGTGCGGATGCAATTCATACAACAGGTAGAACAATGAATGCTTGAAGACTGCATGCTGTTGAATCTGTGTGACTAA
This sequence comes from Blastomyces gilchristii SLH14081, assembly GCF_000003855.2. NCBI lineage: Eukaryota > Fungi > Ascomycota > Eurotiomycetes > Onygenales > Ajellomycetaceae > Blastomyces > Blastomyces gilchristii. Next base: position 657,769 of record NW_003101666.1, read on the forward strand.
TAGCACCTGTCTGAGATATTCATTTCATAGTCTTATAGACTTGCTCACTAGATATTTCATCAGCATGTTATTCAAGATTTCATTCAAGCATTTCATCTTCTCATTCATCTGTGAATGATATGATGTTATTCTACAATATCTTATCTGTAACTGGCTTATAAAATGCCTTACTGCTTCTTCTACAAGGTTCACACTGTTATCAGTTAGAATCTCACATGATATTTCATAGTTGATATAGATCTCATCATGTAGAAACTTCATCATTATCTTCTCTATCATCTCTGAAACTGCTTTTGCAACTGGTCAGTCAGTAGTGTAATCAATAGTAGTAATTATTCATCAATTTCCATTTAATGTTCATGATAATATGTTTACAAGATTCATCTCTCATCATTCAAACAGTTGTATCATACACTTCATCTGATGTTATACTTTCTCACATTCTAATTCTTTCTTAGATTCTTTTGCAACCTGATAATTCAGACACTTGTAAATATACATCTGAATGTTCTCAGTCATGCTTGATCAGTATACTCTTGATTTGAGTACACTTATGAGTTCAGAGCTTTCTAAGTGACTGAATTCCTTGTGCATGTGAGTCACTAAGTCATGTCTAAATAAATATTCTAGATAGAGAGCTTCTGCATATTCTAGATCACAGTAAAGTATAACATTATTTTTCAATTTTCTCAGCTTGAAGTTTGAAAACATCTCTTCTACTACTTTTATAAGATACTTATCATCTGACATCTTATCATTCTCTAAGTGAGAGATCATTGTATTTACTCATTCTGATTTCTTATATCTTCTCAGTATGTTTAATATGAACTTCTCTTATATCTGATTCACAGAATTCTCTTTCATGAAATCAGGTCTGTAACTGATTGCATCAGACACTACAGTGTCTGATTTCTTTCAGTATTTGATATGAAGATTATACACTTGAAACTCTGAGATTCAACATGCTAAGTGTTTGAAAGGTTTTATTATTAATTATAGATAGACAAGACTTTCATGATCTGTGATCATCATTGTTGTATACTCATTGTCAATATATTTATTTCACAATGTCAGCATATGCTTGATTACTAGCAATTTCTTTTCATATACTGAATAATTGAGCTCAGTGCTTAATAGTTTTCTATCATTATACATCACTGAGTACAGCTTACTGTTCTTGCTCATCTGTAGAAGAGTGTCTTCAATAGCTCATTCAGATACATTCATCTCAATGTAGAAAGATTTATCATGATCTGATTGAATAAGCACTGAGAATATTATTATATATTTTCTCAGTGTGAGAAAAGCCTCTTCACACACAGTATTTCAGATAATTGAATAAAACTTCTTCTTTCACAGATTTGTATTCATTTCTCTTAAGAGATCTGAGAGTGATGTAGATATTTATATGAAATTCTTAATGAATCTGCAGTAATATGCAGCTAACTCAAGAAACTGTTATATATAATGTACATTTCTCAGCCGCGGTTAATTCACTATGACATTCAATTTCTCTGAGATGAGATATATACAGTCATCATCTACTACATATTCTATGAACTTCAACTCTTTCATTTCAAACACACACTTTGTTGATTTAATATAGAGCTTATACTCTGTCAGAGTTGTAAGCACTTCATTGAGATACTTCAGATGTTTATCATATAAGTTTGAAAAGACTAGAATATTATTGAGATATACAAGACATGAGATTCTATTCTATTTATGAAGAATCATATTCATCATCATTTGAAAGATAATGAGTGCATTTATCAGATTGAATGATATTATCAGAAATTCAAACTTCTCTCATTGTATATTAAATGCAGTTCACAGAACTGACAGTTTACTCACACAGATCTGTCAGTATTCTGAGAGAAGATTGATCTTCAATAGATATCAGATGTTTTCAATCATATTCAACTATTGTTGAATCTGTGACAGTGAATATTCATTCTTGATCATAAGCTTGTTGAGTGTGTGATAATCAATACATATCTGCTACTTCTCATCTGCCTTTTTCACAAATAGAACTGAGAAGTCTCACATACTTGATAAGAGTTGTATGAGATCATGTTCTAGAAGGTCTGTGATCTGACACTTCTGTTCTTCAAGATGCATTTGTAACAGAGAATATGCATTTTAATTGACTGATTTCACATCTCTCATGTCAATCTTATGTATGACTTCTCATTTCAGCAGTAATTCTGATGAAAGATCTGTTCAGAAGATCTTTTCATGCTTCTTCAGAAGCTTCTTTATACACTTGTTCTTCTATATATTCTTTATCTTGATTTTCTTCACTTTCAGATCCTGTATAATATACAGAATGCTTTCAGATGAGATCTTGTAAATCATTCTCTTTACTTATTAATATATAAGCAGATTTAATCCTTCTATATCAGAGATGTGAAATGTTCTTCTCATATCAGTTGATAGAATTGTATGAACTGTTTTCTTCTTATCACTTAACTGTATATAATACATACATCATTGAATCTGTGAATTGAATCTTTGAAATTAATCAAGTCTGAGAATAAGATTGTATTTCATATTCTACAGCTCTCATGCTTAAATATAGCAAGATTATTCTTCAAAGTGCAAGAGAACTCTTACTCTTGCTGATAATATTAAATATCAGTTATTAGATAATTTTATACATCAGAAATGCTTCACTCAGCAGATCTCTTTCAGTCTTCAGATTATATAATTATTAATATATTATATAGAAGCTTCTGTGTCTGTTAACACTTTTACAGCTATCTCTCAATTCTTATTCAAGTGCTCTTTATATATTAACATTTCAGATCTCAAGATATTAAGATGAGTGTTCACTTTATCATTCTCATCTACATCTCATTCAGAAGTCTGCTTTCTCTTAGTATTTACAGAATTCAGAGAATCATCTAACACAGACATCTCTTTCACTTTGAAGACTTTTTATAGAATATTAGTAAGTGTCTTTGAGCTCACTGATTCTGCTAGTTTTTTAACTCTCTTACTTCTCTTAACTGTGTATACTGTATGTAATCTTTTATATCATGATTTTGATATCTGTAGTTGAAGTAAGCTCAATACTCATGACATTAAGATTTTCACTTAAAGAATTTCTTTTTCAGAGAATTCAGTGCTTTAGCAATGACATTCAAATCTAGATTCATTATATTCAGATATATGACTTGTGTTATAGAAGTCTGATTACTCATTCTTCACTAAAGTATACTTGATTACAGTATTTTCTATTATAATTGACTCACTTGTTTCTGTATAATGAGAATATTGTATACTTCTTTCACTGTATCTGATTATAAGGTTAAGCATTTTCATTCTACTCTCAACTCAGATATAAGATTATAAATGAAGATCTGTAAATAGAAAGATATTGAAAGCTCTTCATTTAATATAAGATAGTGTAAACTGAAGTGTGTGAAGTATGATATAAGATTACTCATTTATCTATACTCAGTGAAGTATTCATAATACTTATCTTATATATTCACTTTCTCAAAGTTGTGCAAGATTCATTTAGAAAACTTATTTCATATTTATAAGAATGAATATTATTTCAGATCTGTGAGATTTATCTTTTTATCAGTTATTTATAATGACTTCATTTTTCTGCATAGAAACACAGCAGATCTTAAGACTTATTAAAATTCTGTTGACTGTCTGTCTGTAAGTTCATATTCAATTCAATAATATAATCATATCTGACTTAGCCAGCTGATTGCAGCATCATTTTTTCAGTTGTTATTGAAACTTAATGACTCTAACAGATTTTCTGACTTGATGTATTTCATGTTCAGATTCTCATTCTGCACAGTGATCTCTGATAATGTATATACTTCTGAAGAGATTGTGAACAATTGTGATAAGATTTTCAGATTTAGTATAGTTGTCTGTAAATGTTCAATCTCTCACTGCAGGCCTAAGACCTGATTTTCTCTATTCTTATTAATGATGACAATTATGTCAGTGAAGCTCTTCATTGTGAATACTTAATCTGCAGCAAATATCAATTATTGTTTAGCTTCTACCTTGATCTGCTGCTATATATACAAGATCTCAATTTTGTTTAGAATTCTTATACATGTACAGAGCTTTGATTTCAGTTCAGTGATCTCAGCTGCTTTTCTTACTGCTTTGAGTAAACTCTCTGAGAGATTCTACATATCTTTCAGTTCAGATAGCAGAGAAGAGTATTATTCATATTGATTAGAGAAGATATTCATTTCAGTGATTTCTCATTGATTGTATAATATCTATCATTATATCACTATATTGTTATATAATTTCTGTTATTATTATATAACTCTGATGATGATCACTCTCTCTTTTTATTCTTCTTTTAGATAGAGAGTGAACTTCTTTGAATCTCTTTCATCACTTTCATTCTCTTTCTCACACCTCATCTGTTTGTGTACCATACATGGTATTCATCTGAGTGTGGAGTTTTCCCTCAACACATGAAGCAGCATCAATTGAATACTCTTTCACTCACTGCTCTTTGTACACTATCTTTTGAGATGTTCTAGAACCACACTGATATGATAACTACAAATCACTTTGTAGACAGAATTATCACATTCTGAAGAAGTCTGTGCTTCTCATCAGTTTTTAGACATGCTATCAGATGTGATTCAAAGGTTGCTTAAGTCAGTGTACAATTACAGACATATGCTGGCTTCTTATATACTGTACACTAAATTAATTGGTGGCCGCTATGGCCTCTTTACATTCATAAGCAAGTTCAGAAGCGGCTGCGTTATCATCCAGCGGTTGTACATTCTTCCGAATCACAATATGAATGCACTCACTCTACTTTTTCATCAGTAAAAAGAACATACTTGCTGCTACTACAGCTATTTCATGTGAATAACTCTACTCTAATGAAGTTCATTACTCACTGTACATGTCTATTCAGTATGAAAAGTATAATGAGAATAAAATAAAATACTAACTCTGATAATTAGCTCTTCTCTCTGTACTCACATCTGTGCTCACTCTCATCTCTCTGCTCTCACTCTTATTCTTACCCTCACTCTTATCTGTGAGAGTGAGAGTGAGAAAGTGTCTAAGACTTCTCTCTCTTCTTTAAAGAATGAAGATGATGAGCTGAACTTATTCAGATAGATATGAAAAGCTCTCTCTAAATAAGTGTAATATAATAAGAGAATAAGAAGCTAATATTATTATATAGCAGCTCTTACTCTTATTCTTCTTTCTCTTTCTCAGACTTCTTCTCTTCTCTATTCTTTACAGAGAAAGAAGTTCTGTTGAAATCAACTAAGTAAGTAATATGAATATTAATGAGATATATATAATAGAGAAAGAATCAATCACTGATATATTATATTAGCTTTTTCTCTCTCTTTTCAGAGCTATTATAATTCTCTCTGCTCTCTCTGCTCTTCTCACTCTCTGCACTGATAAGCTCATCTTTTTCATTCTCTCAGCTGTTCTCTGTGTTGAGCACTTTCTTTCTCTCACTGTCACTATCACTGTTAATAATGTTATATAGTGTCTCTCTCTCTCTCAACACTCTGTTCATCAGCTATGTCTGTTGAGAGCAGACACAGCTAATAAGTCAGTCAAGACAGAATTGAAATTGAATAATAAGTAAGAGCTCATCATTCTATCAGTCTCAGAAATCAGAGAAATAATGATTAATTTTTCATAAGAAGTTTCAGTGCTTCTCTTTATAGAAGCAGAGAATATAAGACTATATTAACTGAATAATAAAGACAGAGCTGAGTGAGCAGCTGCTAAGAGAGAATAGATATACTGTCTATTAAGAGAATAATGAGAAATATTAAGTGTACTCTGAGAAGAGAAGAGCTCAGATAGTCAAGTCTGAAAATTCTTATTCTTACTACTAAGTTATTATACACAAGAATGAATATAGCATCTTTAAATACAAGCTCAAGAATTTCAGTATATTCTTATTAACACAGTTATATTAATTACTGTTAAAGAGATTATTTTCTTCTTCACTAAGAAGCAATACTCTGACAGTTTAGATTTTTATTTTATTTATACTACTCTATTTTATAAAGAAGATTTCAAGTAGAACTTTAATAAATAAGTAATCTATATAAATGAATATGTTGAAGATTCTATACAGATATTCTTTACAAGTATCAGTTATAAATATAAATTAGTTAATATTAAAAAATAATATCTTAAAAATAAAATTTGTCAGATGTTAATCATATTTATTTTAAATCTTGATATTTAATTAACTTATAAGTTGACAGAATAATACAGAAGTTCTATTATTAATATATTTATCAGTGAAAATATAATATTGTATATTAAATAAAGATAAAGTAAGTAAAGCTTCAGTATATTTATTAATTTTAGTTATTCTTCTTCAGAATTGTTTTCAAAGTATCAGATAGATTATTTACAGTAGATAAAGATAGTATATTTTCAATGAAAATAGAATCTTACTCTATATTATCATTGAATTTCTTAGAATAAGACTCAACTTCAGTATTAATAATTATATTATTTAAATTCAAGTTCATTGCAATCAACTGCTACTGAATTCATACTTGATTAAAGTACTCAATCTTCTTCTTCAGATCTTTTACTTCAATTAAAAGTATATTTAAGAAGTCAAATATATGTTTCTTTAACAGTAAAAGTAAATCTCAAGATGAGATATAATCATTCTTTAATAGACTTCTAGTAGTAGAGAATATCTTAAGCTTAGTAACAGTACTTATATATTTCTCAGTAAGTAAACACTTAAAGATAGACTTTAAAATTCACTGTAGCTGATAAACTCATGTATTTAACAGACAGACTTGATTAAATATAAGATAGATATTCTTTATTAAATTTTTATAGTATTTCATCTCTAACTTATAGCTATTATTAAGATGTTTCATATCTAGATTAATTACTTTAAAGAAGCTGAGTTTTTCAGATCAGTTAATAAGACTCACAGTTATAATTACTTAATACAGAGAAGAAATTTTAACAGATTAAAGTATTTAAAAATAATGAAGTATCTCAGTGACATAATTATATTAATTAGTATTAAGAAAGAAGATAATCAGAGATGAAATAAAATACTTAAGAAGTTTAATATTATCATACTTAATAGTATAGTATATTCAAATGAATAATTCATATTCTCAGAGAAGATAATATATAATACAGAATTTAATATCTTAAGTAAGTTAAGAGATTTAAAAGTTGATTTCATTTCAGATATTAAGAGTAAATACTTTGATATATATATCTTTAATAAACTGAAGATACTGTGAAGAACTAAGCTATTATATAATAGAATTGATATCTTCTAAGTATTTAAGATTACTAACTGAATAATCTTAATATTATATAATAGTATAAAATAGAGTAAGACTTTGAGATATGAAGCTCTGAGAAATCACTGACTTAAGAAAATAATATTTTGAATTAGTAGTAGTCATAGAATTTCAGTTCTAATAAATAAGATCAGACTGAATACAGTAATAAGTCTTCTCAGAGACTTCAGCTTTAAAATGAGTATAAACAATAATAAAGAGTAGATTTATTTAAATATAAAATTATTTAGAAATAGAATAAAGTCAGTTATACTATTTAAAAATATCTGTAGATTTTAATTACTTTATCTTAACTGACTGAATAAGTTTTATAATCAAAGCATCTTTATATACTGAAAAGAGATAAGTTAAAAATACTGTATAATCTTTTAATAAATTAAGAAAATTATTAAATATCTTCTTATAAACTCTTATAGTTCTTATAATAGTGTTCTCATTTTCAAAAATAGTACTCAACTGCTGAAAACATATTCTATATATAGAAAGTATATTAATAACAGATATTTAAAATAATAAATTATTTACAGTACTAAAAATACTTTTAATCTTATTATTATAAATCTTTTAAACAGTATTTGAAATAAGATATAATATTATTTACTTCTGAAGCTTATTATTATTATCTATTATATCAGATATATTAATAATTTCTTACAGTATTAACAGTCTTATAAAATTATATATAATCTAAGTTAGATCAGTTTCTGAAATATTAAAGAAAATAATCATAGCAGTAGTAGTTATAGCAGTTATGAAATTATTATACTCAATTATCTCATCTTATACAGTCTTCTTAAAGTTCATATTATTATAGATTATAATAACTTAAGAATCTTTGACAAGCTGCTGAAGTTTAATCTAATAGTAAGAATTAATTAAATAATTGACTCAGAAGTTAATAGAAGTTTAAAGAATATATCAGAAAATAATAGATATTATCAGAGATTATTAGAAGTTTGAGATATTAAATAGAAATATTAATAAGTTAAGAATATTAAGTTATATCTTCTCTTATTTAATAATTTTTATTATTAATCTATTTCTTATTATATAGCTGTGATAGAGTTCAAAGTTAGAAATAATTTCTATTACTTATTATTTTACTTCTGAGCTATGAAAATATATAGAGAGAATAGAGCTAAAGAAGTTTGAGTTTTTTAAGAAATAAAAGTGATATATAATACTTATAATAATAAACAGCTATTTAATAGCTATTATTTTATCTGAGTCTCATTTATAACTCTTTCAATTAATATATTTATTTTTTAGAATAGAAGTAAGTAGATTAAATCAAATTGATATATTAATCTGAATAATCTTAAAAGTAGTCTGAAAGTTAATAATATTCAGATCAGAATTATGATTAAATTTTATAAAGAAAAAAGTATTAATAAGATATTTCAGCTTCTATTTAAGTAAGATAATATAACATTGATTATCATTGAATATCTCTACTTTAAAAAGTGTTGAATATAGTATATTTCACTGCTTTATAGAAGTACTGTATTATTAATAAGTTAAAATATTAAAACTCTGAATTTAAGTCTCTATAAAGATCTTCATTTCTTAACTGTTTTACTGTAATATTCTGATAATATAAGATAATTTTAACTGTCTTTTCTATCAGTTATAAGATATTATAGACAGATATTATAAGTCATAGTAATTTAATTATAAATAAGCTCACAGAGTATCAGTATCAGTATCAGTAATCTTGAATTCTGAAGAAGTATTAATAGATTCAAGCTCTGTTAAGTCACTGTCTAATATATTATATTTATTATCTATATTATTAAGAGACTGTAGTGATTGTAGAGAGAATTCATCTTTAAGTGATAAAGAATATTAACTGAAGTATATCTAATATTAAGTATCTTGAGATTCAAAAGATATACTGTCTTTTATCAATAATTGTAATATAATAAGAAGAGATAGTAAGTTATAAAATAGCAGAGATAATAGTAGAATGACTGAGAATTTAAAAAATATTGATTTAGTAATAATTAGATAGATATTTAGAATAGATACATGATTCTGAAGTCAATTAAATATTTTATATAAGTGAAGTTGATTTTTATATATAATAAAACTGTTTCTTCTCAGACTCTCTATAAGATATTAGATTGCAAGCATGTGTGAAGTCTCTTATTAGTCCAGAAGTTAGCAGGACTTGGCAGAAGTCTAAAGGAGTTTAGTTGATCACGCTAATCCGAAAATATTGAGAAGAGAGGCTGAGCATGCTGAGATAAGTTATTTAGGTAGACTCGGAGTGATGCACGTGACGGAGCGCCAAGCATTTCCGCCGAGCCAACGAAACAAGGAACAGCGAAGCGGCCGAGGAAGCTTGGACGGCAATACGTAGTTATTATATCTTTATTTTATCCCAAGCCGGCCAGCTCAACTGCCAACTTCTCCACACCTCCACCTCCACCTCCTCGATATCATTCTGCCACGCCCGTCGATACTGAGATAGCGCGTATCACTAGAGCAGCTTGCGCCGCGTGTTGTTCGTGTTGTCCAGAGTGTGGAGTGTGACTTGTGACACCCCCAGAATGACCCTGTCTGGGCCGGTGGTTGACGGGTTCTTGGTTGTATGGCAGCTATCGGTAATCCTCACGCGCGCATCCTTCTACATTTACCTACGCCGGGATATATTTATATATGTACACATACATAGCTCATATTTCTGTTCTAACTATTTGAATATCCAGAGACACCTTGGGTAGATTCTATGTCCCCAACTACCTACCCACACGACGATGGCGCCCTGGCAGTTCCAGCGGCTGCCAGTACCGCAGTCCCGCCCACAGTCGCTGCCTTCTCCCCCACCACTATTTCCGGATCATCCCTAACTTCGAGGCAGCGTTCTACGATAATAGTCCACAGGAAATCACCTCTTCTTGTCGCAACTCCTCCGCCTGTCACCCGTGCACTTGCCTACTCCCATCCCTTCCTACTCCCGCTAAATCGACTGGTGGGTTTGCTTTCATGGACGAGTGGGGATCCCTGGGAGAGCTTCCTTTTGGTTGCTGGTTTCTGGGCCACGGTTCTATACGGAGATATTATCCTGCTCTGGGCGGGCCCTATTCTGGTTGTGCTGGGATTAATTCTGGCTATGTATTCGCGGCGATATTCTCCGCTATCATCAACCGGCCTTACTGGAGAAAAACATGGAGGGCATGGGGAAGGGGATGGTGCCTCCAAGCACCATAAGAGCTTGGATGAAATTGTAGAGACTCTAAGGACATTCACGACAAGATGCAATATCCTGCTTGAACCTTTGCTCGAACTGACTGACTTTCTTTCCACCCAGCGGACAGCTACCTCTGCAACAACTAGACCAGCGTTGATATCTTTGACAATGCGAATAGTTCTAGTAACCCCTATCTGGATCCTACTAACTTTACCGCCCTTCTGCCTCATCACTCCCCGTCGTGTTATACTTTCAGTAGGCACAGTCATCATCACATGGCATTCTAAGCCAGCACGCATATCTCGTGTCATACTCTGGCGCTCATTAACTGTCCGGCGTCTATGCTCCATTATTACAGGCCTCCAATTTTATTCCAACCCTTATCCAAGCGACAAAGGATCGAACGCTGCATCAAAGTCTTCCCTTCTCTCGTTAAACCCTTTCCGCCGCAAATCTGACAAGAACAATTCAGCAGCTAATATTTCAATGAAAAAACGGCGAGCCGATTCATCTGGTGTCCGTTTCACTTTTATCCTCTATGAAAACCAGCGGCGTTGGTTGGGCATTGGTTGGACCTACTCGCTCTTCGCATATGAGCGTGCTGCATGGACTGATGAGCATCTCAACCCTGTTCCTCAAAAGGATGAATTCGAACTACCTGAAGTGGAAAGTGGAAATGCGAGATGGAGATGGGTACCTGGAAGCGAATGGCGGATCGATAACAACCCGTCCGATGTTCCAAACAAAAAGTCCTCGAAATCCGCGCAAGGTACCGGTGGGAATGGTGCCGGTGATGATGAGGGCTGGATATACTACGATAACAAGGTAAGAAACTATTTAGTAATTACCTATCCTCTTATACAGCGACGGGTTTTAATCCATCGGTTCTTCATGCTGGAAGAAGTTAATATCCTTTGCATCGTTACTAAACCCTTGAGCAATAGTGGAACGATGGCCGCCGTGGCCAAGACGGTTGGGGCAGGTATACAAGACGCCGGAAATGGTGCCGGGATGCAGAGCTCGTGGAAATATCTCCCAGTTCTGAGATTACGCCTCCACCCTCCCCTACTCTAGAAAAAGGACCATCACCCTCTCCATCGCAACAAAACAAGCCTAAGGACGACGATATCACCTCAGAAACAGGAATTAAAAACTGCCCACCATGTGACTCCGGCAAGGCCCGCAAACGGCGTTGGTTCGGTAGCAGTGAGCTATCAAGGGCCTTAGCCTCTTCACCAGGCTCAGCCTCCAGTTTACAAAATAGCGAATCAAGCTCAGCCATACCTGCCACGGCCACAGGCACGGGTGCAAGTACAAACGCAAGCGCTGGCACACCCACGACGAACCTCGCATCATCGTCGTGTGGTAATATCCCCAACGTTCGTGCCACCTCCACCTCCAACTCCTACAGCAACTCCCACTCCCATTACGCGAACAGTTTTGACAATGCTGGTGGCACTGGCAGTAGTAGCAGTAGGAACAGTTTGACCTCCCGAAGACGTGGCAGGCCCGGTCCTAGCAGTCTGATCGGAGTCGATACCGACGGCGAGAGCCTTAGCCGGAGCATCCGCGGCCAAGAAATTGAAGAGGCTGAGAATGTTGTAGATCGCTTTGGGAATCGGCCTGGTGGGGCCGCTGAGAGGGCGGAAAGGGGGTGGGGCTTGGGTGATGATGCCCACATGGGGCTAAGCTGAAGACGAAAAGCAGATAAGAAGAAGAGAAGATATTATATGTTGGTTGCTTCTAGGCACCATCCCCTTTATTAACCCCCCCTCCCCCAGAATTTCCTTTTCCTATTTTCCCCCTAAGCGTTTCCCTACATGGCAGCATCTTCTTTTATCAAAGGCGAAACGGAGCGGACTGGCAGACCGGAGGTCAAAATGGAAACAATTGAAGCATGGTTGGGAAGTATGGCGTCACTGTCTATGCATGTTTCGAGATGATGAGCGAACTTTTCTCTACCTTCATCTTTTACCTTTTTATCCTTTTGTGTTTTCTTTTAACTTTACGACTAGGCTGGGACACGTTATGTTTTTTTTAATGAACATTTCTATGGGTGAATGGAGTACCTGCTTTATATATACTTTTCAATGTGATGTGTCTTTATGTATCACTTTCAGATTGGCAGATAGTTTCACATATTGTATTACACAGAAAGATATTTCCCAGGATTCATCAGAGATGCTACAGGGAGGAACAAACACATACCATCCAGCAGTTATAATACAATCAATATTAGCTAGCTATAGTTATACTTATACGACCTCCAATGTAACTATTTATGAGTAGAAAGGCGATCTCAGCACAACGAATTGAGAGATTAAACACAATAGCGTATAGAAAAAACCCAAAGGATCGAAGCACAGAAGAAGGAAAATCCAGTATATAAATAAATAAACCGCGAAACCGAGTGAATCCTGTACCTAAATCGAACGATAAGAAAGGGGAGCGGGGATTTTTTTTTATATCTCACCCTCAAATCCCAACCCCATTTATCCCCAAACTCACAACGTAATCTCCTCACACATCCTATCCACGTCCTCCCCCTCAACCGCATCCACCCGATCCCTCACCACCATCTCAACCGCCTCATCAATCTCATCCTCCCCACCCAACAAATCCAACCAACCCCTCGTATCATCCCGCGCCAACAACCGATCCGCCACAAGAGCCACGTCCTCCCGACTCACATTCGCCGGCACGCCTCCTTCCAAGACAACCTCCGTCGGCTTCCCCAAGTCCACCTTCCACGTCGCAGGCGCATCCATCAACGGGCCGGGCCGCAGTAATATCGCCTGGAACCGCTTCTTCCCCGCCCCGCCGCCCGCGCTCTCCGCTTCATCATCCATCACAGCGCGCTTGCGCGCCATGACGGTGAAGTACTCGTCAGCGGCCAGCTTGGCGTGGTAGTAATCGGGCAGCACGTCGTGATTGATGTGCTCGAAGCGCTCCCAGGTTTCCGGCGAGAGCCAGGGAGGCTGCTTGCGGCGGCTGCCGATGTGGGAGATTAGGAGGAATTTGGTGATGGAGGGGTTTGTGAAGGTTGCGGTGATGAAGTGTTTGGCTGCGTCGCGGTCGATGGTGTAGGTGCGGAGGGGTCCGCCTTTGCCGCCGGCGCCTGTGAGGGGTTTTGTTTTGCGGTTAGTTGGGTGGATGGATGGATGTATATGTGTGTACATAGGGGGAAGGGGAATGGTTATTTTTTATATTTTTATTTATTTATTTATTTATTTATTTTTTTTTGGAAATATTCAGGGGAATATGAACAATGAAACAGTATATATAACATACCGGCCGCCCAAATCACATAATCCGGCTTCGCGCGGTCCACGATCGCCTTCGCATCATCGGCACTCTTCACATCGTCGAGACTGGAGACCAGCACTTCGACCTTGCCCTTCTTATTCCGACCCAGTTTCAAAATGTCGTTGGTATGGTCTGGGTTGCGGATTACGCTGACTACGTCCCAGGAGCGGTTGAGGAGGAGAGGGGTTAGGAAGCGGGCTATCTTGCCGTGCCCGCCGAGGACTAGGACGCGGGGATTCGACATATTGGATTCTTAGACTCTCTGGGGTGTGCTGCTGAGAACGGGAGTATTATGGAGGCGAGGGGAGGATCAAAAGTGGGTTTCTTTTTTAGGATCGAATCGCAGGCGCAGATTGTATAAGAGATCCCTAGCAGGTTTATAGGTATGATAAGATAAGTTAAAGGTAGGACTGATGGGCCAAGATCTTCTTATTTTGCAGTTTACGGGAAATATCTGGGGAATATACAGTGATATAATTTATATAGATAAGTTAAGAGTCATGTTATAATTATTTATTTATATATAATAGTTAAGAGATGCAAATTCAAGGCCAAATCGGCCAGCGACGGCCGGCGGGAAATCTAGATCGGGCGGGTTAGGGCTATGGCGTCATAGCCGGCGCTGTAACCAACGAGAAACCGCGGCCGAGGCAGCCGACAAGCGGGGGGAAGAGAGGGAGAGAATGTCATGGAAATATGAGACACTGGATTTTTATATTCGGTTTTCTGAGATGTATTCGTTCTTGTGTGTAGATGGTTATATCGATTGTTAAGTTACCTGTGGAAAAATGAGAAATGGCTGTGGGGGATACCGGGAATGAGATTTGATGATTCATTCAACTCCTCAATAATTAATCATCCGCATATGCGCGATCTAGTTTATAGGTAACGTTAGCTTCCGTTTCGATGAGCGTCGGTTCCTGAATAAGATTCTGACATATCCTCATCATGCTGATATATCACGCAAGAGCAAGTAATCGATTGGGGTGTGGGAAGTTTGAAGTGCTTTAGTGTCACCAAATGAGCTGCTGCTCGAGGTATAGTTATTATTTCTCATTTGGTATAGGGGGTGCATGTGTCCGCGGTTTAGATGTTCCTGTCATTCGTGTATCTCTCTCATCGGTTTATGTGTATAGAGTTGGAGTGTCGCAACGGGCCTGAATATCATAGGGAAATAGTATTCAACAGGGCTCAAGGCTGTAGATATTAGTTGAGCGATCCCATGCGCGCCTATTTTCCAGATAAACAGCGCTTCAATTTGGTTTCTCAGTTATTTTCCGGTTTCTACATTTTCACCTCTACTTTCTCTGTTTCTTCCTCCTCTTTATTCCATTTTTCGTCCTGTTTACCCCGAATGTGTAGATCAAGTTGGGAACACACAGGTATTGTGTGTTCTGCCATTTTGCTGGGGAATGAAATACAAGAGTATTTTTCCTGGTAGTGGGGTACATGTACAATGAACAGGTAGTGGACAATATCTATCCGCTGATATTGTACGGAGTACCCTGCCTAACACAAGTGAAACTCCAGGCATAATGAAATTGCATACATAGCCTGTGATGTTCATTAATCAATTGCCTTCTCCAAATCTTGAGGCCTTGCTGTAGTGCTGTAGATTGTAAGATTTGAAGGAATAAGACAAGGTGAAATAAATGTATGTGAAGATAACAAAAGATGTTATGCAACATCAGAAGAGGGAAAGGAAGAAAGAGAAGATTTCACACTTGTCAATAGCAGTGACTCTGCATGAATGCAATGCCATGCACACCTGAAGACAATTCATTTCATTTCATACTGAGTGAGCAATTGAGCAATCAAGCAACATGCGGCGCTATACCACATAGTATCGTATCCCCATCTCAAAACAGCCTTGTTGACAGATTATTGGACTTGCAGTGGATTAATGATTCCTCTACATCTCAGGTCCCTTTTTGTAGACTCCTTTCAAATTCATGAAAGCTGCTATCAGCTGAATCAGTTTTATTTTGAGCTGGCTTGAAATTTTGATCCCTGTTCTGGCGAATTTTTCATCCTTCAGCCACGCAGCAGTAAGGAAAAGAGTGGGAGATAGCTCCCCGAGACTTTTCTGCCGTACCTTTGAGGGAACGGCAAATATTTCAACGAATATAGTCATTTAGTCGTGCGGGGAAGAATTCATTTTAGTATCATAGCATTATTTTTTCTTCAGCTGGTGGTTTCAATTATTATTATTTATTAACTATTGTATTGTAAGCAGGCAAAATTCTCTCCCCCCTCTGCACTGCTCCAAATGATAGTCATAATAATAGCAATCAAAAAAAGGAAAAGCTGAGACTAGGCATGCCCCAAGCAGATGGATAAAAAAAACAAGGAAAAATATGTTCGAGGAAGGCAAAACGCGAACTCGACATGACACCATGATGAGATATGATGCATGCATGGGTGCCAGTTCATGCGTTCATGCTGTCTCCTGCAGGCTTTCGAGCTTGGCCTTTTATTTTTTATTTTTGCTTGGACTATCACTGGCCTGCAGTATAGACTAGTCTGCTCATATTAAATATTCTTTCGCTGTGATGAAAATGGTATGCACCTACATGTAGCACAGCTTTGAATGTCACCATCATCACCTCTGGCAATCGGAAGGAAGGAATACGAGGGCGAGATTTGTTTGGATTTTGTCAAGGTCTTTTTTGGATGACTAGCATGCATCAACGTCGGCTAAAGGCTAGCTTGTTATCCGGCAGGCTTTCTGGAAGTTCAGTTCCAAGGCTAATCTGATCGGATCCGTGGCGACGACGGGAAGGAAAAGCTCTTTCACGAGCAAAGGTGTCAATGCTGCCTGCTTTCCTCTGCTTTCATAAAATAATAATTATTAGTTATTATGGAAAGAATGGGGAGCGATGATCCATCATTTGGTTTGCCCGGGAGGTAAGCAAACATTCATCGAAAAGCAGGAACTCAACAAGTCATCATTAATCAATGGACGAAGGACTCTCTTTCTTATCTCGAACGAGACCAGCCAGCCAGTCTGCCAGTGCCAAGCGAGAAAAAAGGCGAAGACCAGGGCCTAGAACAAAGTCTCCAGCCAATTCTGAAGGTTGACACTGGGGGCCCCTGGATGCTGTAACCGCGCCTTGTTAATGGAGTAGGCTGGCACCGCCGCACCACGGCCCTTTTTTTCGTTTTCAGTGGTCGATTTGCGTCGTGTTGTGGAAATTTTCTCCGGAAAAATGAAAACATCTCCGTTTTCACCCAGGTAAAAAAGGCCGACTTTTTTTGAGATCATGCTATCCAAGATTTGTGACTTTTTTTTTTTTTTTTTGCTTCGACCACCCTTGTAACTTACTCTGTAAACAGGCGTGGGTCGAAAACTGGGGGGTGTGGAGCAGAATAAGGCCGCTTTTTCACCACTGGCTGTGCCTGTCCCCCTCTGGTGCGGTGTGGAGGAGCTGACCACCACCGGCTTTAGAGCTAGATAGGCACATGTAGGTGAGATCTTTATCGTGATTTGTACGTTTTGCGTTTCGTCATTATGATCAGGGGGCGAATATTGAGGTGAAGGGGAGGGAAGGTAAGAACTTAAGCAGTCGCCGGCTTGGCTGGTCTGATCTTTTTTGCCTCTGTCCTGAAAATGTTTTGTGGCCTTAGAAAGATAGAAACGCGCCGTAACTATATAAAACGACCATAAAAGAAGGAAATAATTCTAATGATAGGTTAGTGTGTAAATTACAAAAAAGAAAAAAAAAAAAAAAAGGCCATTTGAGTTTCCGTACCTGAAACTAACCCCGGTTATCCAGCGAATACCGCACATTAGCGCAGTTGCTAAACGGCCCGCCTCTCTGGTACCTCCGGCGCTAGTCATTGGCCTTACACTGCAGTACAGCGTACATACTTCCGTACATTGCTAGGCCAGGGGAATCGGAACGCATTCGAACGAACGGAAAACCTTCTTGGTTTCTTCTCCACCGAAAAGATGAGGTGATGAACTGCGAAAATCTCATCCAGGGTAGGGTCCAAGGGATAATAAAATTCAGTTGAGAGGAAACATTTACTCAGTCGATGGCAGAGTCAAGGGCACGGAAAAATTTGTCACATCAGGGGATGTTGTGGGACCCTTTCCCCGTCCATTTTACCCTTTGCTGCGTGGAAACATGTATTAAGGCTATGATTAGTAATTCAGGGCGAAAATCTCGCAGGAATAGATATATTATTGAAGGGTATTTTTCGAACAAAGAATCCACTGAGCCGATTCTCTTGGTTGAAGCCACGAGCGACTGGGCTGCAGAAGTCCTGACTGAAACGTGGCGGCTATCTGAATAAATAGTTTATATGATAGTTAAATGAAACTTCCTCGAGTATCCGCTGCTCGCATAATTTGCATGTTTCAACTTTTGCTGGACTGGAAACATTTGGACCGAAATTCATTGGTTACATTGCAGCTGGTGTAAACCGCGAACTTCCTCCGTTCGCACATATGGATGGATGAAATAAGAGAGATATTGTAAATGTCAGCGCTGGATGCTGCTTGGGGCTTTTGAGAAGAACAAACAAGGCTTTCGTGGGTTTATCTCGTCGCATGATAATAATAGTAAATAGGTTCCAGGATATCCATTTTCCCCCTTAACCACTCAATTGACGAGATGTTTCTTTTTGTTTCGAGTATTGCAGACTTCTTCCAGTTCAACTATCTCAAATCTTGCCCCAAGCCCCGAGTCCCAATGCTGGGGTCCGTCCTTGTAACTGTGTGGAGGATGTTGATCTATATTTGATAGTCAAGGTATAGGGTGGAAATACTGATGGAAAACCTGACCGCCGTGCCCGGGTTTCATGGGAATTCAGGAAATAATATCTATCCTGTGCAATAGGATTCGGATTCATAATCACATACTCCGTACGGAGTAGGTAACTAATAGAGCCGCAAGAAAACAGCGGGGTATTTCGGCTGGTAGCGATCGTATTGCAGCCGCCAGATCATATGCTGCCAGTTTCCTTGCGTGCTGTTATTAGCCTCGAAACGGGGAGAGCAAGCCGTCAGCCCTTTCCACCGTGAATGTCCTTCTTGAATCTTGATTGAACAACAACGGTTTCGCTGTGGAAACTTTGAACGTTTAGCGGTATCTTTCTCGACGGCGTGAAATCGAGTACTTGACCATGATTGTATTGGTCCGTATCCAATATTACACTGGCGTGTGCGGTGGGCTGCAGTAGCCCGGCATCTGGCGGGTAGCAGAACAATGAGAACGGTTTATGTACGCCAGTCCGGCGTGCAGATGGCCCCTGACGGGTCAAATCTTTAGGGACTCATGATGTTCTCCTTCTGGCGGTTTCTCTGAAAATATCTGGTTGATATTGCGTGTACTCCGTACTGTTGTCCACGGGTGTCCGTCCTGCAGTGCTCCCACGCGCCCCCCTCATCCTTATTATCATAATAATAATACTAATAACAACAACAACAACGCGTCGAATATGGCCACCCACCTGTGACGGTGCCTGAAGGTTATCTAAAAGATTTGCTGCTTTTTATCCCTTGATCAATCTGCATTTGATTGGCTGTTATTTAATGGGCTAACTAATCCCAAATAGGCCACATTCTCCCAGAATCTTTCATGAAACAGCGTAATAATGTAATAATAATTGTATGTTCAATGATTTTCAAATGAGGATAGCAACTCAACCCTATCTAATCAATATTTCTGTATCACCTTAGATTATAGAGAAATCAATTATCTTTTGATTGAACTAATTGTTAATTTCATATTCCTATTTTATTTTATTTTATGAAGTACATATCAGATGAAACAGATCAAGATAAGATTATATTTTTTTAAAGATACGAGTCAAACAATACATACCATACCATGTCCCATATATGAGATGGTATGTAAATTACAGAGAGAATGAAATATGATCAGTTTCAATTAACATTTTTCAATATTATTAATTTTTTCAATATATCAATTATACATTTCTATTCTTCTTCTCTTTAGCTATAACCTAAGGTCATACACAAATCTTAAAAATGTATGATTGTTGAGAAATTGAAGCTCAAACTTGTTGTACATACAACGTAAAATCAAAGATTCTGTAAAAATAAGAACTCTTTTTCCACCAGATACGAACCATTCTTATGATTAGGCTCTGGCGAGGTTTGCTCTGAGCAGTGAGCAGTTGAGCAGTGAGCAGTGAGCAGTGAGCAGTGAGCAGTGAGCATTTGACACTTCCTTGCTGGATTTGCTGGATTTGCTGGATTTGCTGGCTGCTTCCAACAGAGTAGAACACAGGGTCTGAGCCTTGCTGAAATCTAGTAGTAATAAGTTATCTCTAATCATCGTTTGTGCCTGGCCATTATTGTCCGGGAATCTCCTGGCGCGGCCGCTAATCTTGCCCCTGAACAAACGGCGGTAAATAATTCACACCCCATGTGGGGAACAAGAGTGTTGGAAATTTCTTCTTCCAGCCGTCTGAAGCCGGAGCAGAGAAGACTCGTCCAAAAAAATAAGGGCCACAACAGAAGACCGAGGCGTCAACTAGGCTGGCCCGTCAGGCAGTGATCGAGGGCGCTATTTTCTTTCCCGAATCGCTGGAAAAACTCATGGGTACCTAGGTAGGTAGGTAGGTAGCAAGCGATCGAATTTGAGAGCGCGATCCAAAGTGGCCGGCAAAGCCTCCATGGTCAAATTGCACTCCTGATTGGGACGACGGAGAGACGTTTTTGTAACAAGTCTGCTGCATCCTGTCCGGTCCATCCTTCATCCTGTTCGTTGTCGTTTTTCCATCATCCTCTTCAGCCGCCGCTCTCCCTTTACTAAACACCCGACGAACGAGTACGATTTGGACATTCTACTTACTCGCTGCCATTCGAGCTTCTTCTCGCCATCCCTCCTCCCTATTCTTCTCTTCAACTTCCAATTTAAATATCGACTGACTTTGTGGACTCTCTTCTTGTCCTACTGGAGGGTGCCCCCGCAGAGACAGACTTCTCTTTCGCTGGCTGATTTTTTGCTTTCGACCCATTCATTCGTTTTCGATACTCTAAAGACTTTTCTTTTGCCATTCAAACCCTTTTTATTGATCCAAAACCCTTCCAAGTTGCGACCGGAATTGTCTTAGACCCGACAGCCAATGCGTAGTTGAAGAAGGCAGGTTGATCATATCTTCTTCAGACGGAGCACGATCTTGAGGATACAGAGGGCGTCAATCAGGCTGCAGGGTGGGACGCCGCAACCACACCGAAAGCATTCTCTCCCCCCTCCCCTCCGCTGCAGCTCACGCTTCATTCTGCGCCTGTTAGATCGGGTCAATCACGGCATGAAGATTGCACTGGTCGCATCTTATTCGAATTGATTCGTTTCGTCTGATCCAAAGGGCAGGTCCTTGTACAAGTACGTACAAATAGATTGCTGTTTATTATTTATTACATATGTTCTACTTTGCTAGACTTCTATTCTGCATGCTATGAAATTGTTACCAGCTTAGAATGCTTCACGTCCAAATTTATCATTTCTGCGTGGCTCTTGAAAGACTAACTCTTCAGCATTCACATCCATGCAGGCTTCACCGAAGTGTTGTTGAATTTTTCGAGTCAGAAACTCTGATTGATTGTCCTTCGCTTCCACATCCCCCTTCGCCTATCACAACCAGGTTACAACACATTAGGGGGGGAAATACTTACAGTACATTCCTTTATACGATTCTGCCCTGCCGCTTCTTTGCTGTTGACTGATCTCGACCGTCACCAATTGTTGCCTTCGACAGGTCCCCTATTTACCAACTAGGAACATACGCTAGATCCCTAAAACAAGATGAATCGATTCAGAACCCGCAAGAAGGGTAAGGAAGCCCAAAATGCCCAGGACGATAAAGAGGGCCAGCCACTACCACTATTCACATCTAAAGCGTTCAAGAGGGCGAAGAAACCGCAAGTAGAGACGACACCAGAGCTGGACCTCTCCTCAGCCCTCCCATCATCGGACGATTTCAGAACCAGTTTACTCATGCCGAATCTCTCCGCGCGGTTTAGCATGTTACGGGAGCAGGACGATCCAAATTCTAAAATCGGGAAGGCCAATGACGACAGCGTACTCTTGCCAAAGAGGGCGTCAAGACTCAATGTTTTTGGCCAAGGCAACAATCCCCTTGGGGACATTGCAGAAGTATCTTCGCTTCATGGCAGCTCAGCTCGGCCATCTTTTGCCATCGGGCGCGGTTCATTCGCCTCTGGAGAAGGCTACGCTACCGATGATGGGGACTTTTCCCCTGGCGGTAGTGTTATGAGCAGATCCAGGCCTGGTGAAGGGAACAACTTGTTTGGTGGGCGACAAAAAGTTTATAAAATACCGGTTGCGTCGACGACGCCTAGAAGTGGGTCGAC
Source organism: Blastomyces gilchristii SLH14081 (assembly GCF_000003855.2). NCBI lineage: Eukaryota > Fungi > Ascomycota > Eurotiomycetes > Onygenales > Ajellomycetaceae > Blastomyces > Blastomyces gilchristii. The sequence goes on from NW_003101666.1 coordinate 679,958, forward strand.
TTCAGAAGCCTCAGGGACTGGGGGTGGGATGGGAGGGAAAGCTGTGTATGAGAATGATGTTACATTATCTGCTTTCCAGAAGCTGAGAGCGAAAGAAAAAGAGCAGCAGCAGCAGCAGCAGCTTGAGCTTGAGTTGGAAATGCAGCAGAATAGACATGATACGGAAGATGAGGGTTCCTTGACTTCCCGACCGTCAGTTAATCGTACCTCAACTTCGAATACCTCAGTTGACTCCGCCCAGCGCAACTCAGGCCAGGGGACTAATTCCCCAATCGCCTCCAAAGCTGTATTTTCTCCTATAAAGCCTAATCTTACTTCAACTGGAATGGAGCGCAATCCAACAAAACCTCGACGCTACGGTCAAGGCATTGAGCCCAACACCCAACAGCCCTCTGCCATTACGAGACTCGAAAGCCTTAGCCGCCAGCGAGCTGGGGTCAATGACTCTACACAGATAAATCGATCTTTGTCAAAGAGCACGACTAGTTTAAATGAGAGATTCCAGCATCGCCAGCCAGTATATGCTTCTTCAGGTTTCCGCCCTACAAGCCCACCTCCATCTGCTCCTACCACAATTGCCGAGGCAGTTGATGTTGCCAGGAAAGGTGAACCAGAGAAATCTCCCGTTGGAAATCCGGGGTTTGGCGTCTCATCACAGTTAAGTCCCCCCATTAGTGAGTCCGAGGAACAAAGATCATTAAGATCATTAGAGGCCGCGCTTCAGCCTGAGGATCGGGGGAAGGCTACTGCTATGGGCCTTTTCAACAAGCCAGCCACCCAGTATGATGATACAAAATTCTCACAACGGCAGCGTCAAATGTATGAGGGTAGAGATACTCCTCCTTTGGGACGTCGCTCTCCACCACCACCTGCCGTTGATGCGGAACACTCCGCACCTTCGCGCCAAGTTTCCAATTCAACCCACCGACCGAAGGTGGATACGCTGGTCTCACAATACAATAACCCCCAGAACGAAACTCGACTCAGCGGAGGAAAATCCACTACGACAAATAGTAGTCGTAGACCATCGCCGTCCCCATCGAGGTTGAAGCCAATTAACGGCGCCTTCTTGAGTGGAGGTGATAGCGGAAGTGAAGACGAACGAGAACCGACGCTAAAAAACATGCTTACGGCGGTTCAGTCACTCGAAAATATCCATCCCGCTTTCAGATCTAGGAGCAATTCTGGCGACTCGTCGCAGAGTTCTCTCAACAGAGGCTCTCACGCTGATACTCCCGAATTGCGATATTCGGAAACTCGAGACCTCAACACCATACAGGAGAATGAAGGCACTGAGGAACCTGTCGGTGACGCCCCGGATTCGCCTACACTTGGTCCCTTAGGGCTCGGTTTAAGCGGGCTAGTTCGTACACATCTTCGGCACGATAGTGACACTTCGATCTACCCGCCGCCGTCCCCGGGTATTTGTAAAATCAAAGATACCGCTCGAGAGCTTAATCCCGCCGTTAAAGCCGCTAGAGATTCTGACCATGCCGCTAGTGTTCACAGTAACCCATGGGAATATGATGACCTATATAAGCTAGTCAGTCCAGCATCTGATAATAAAGAACCCGCGAAGCAAACTGGACAGCCTGATTTCTCCTCTATGTCAATGAGAGCGAAGCAAATGCTCGGGCAGGCCACTGCTTTACGTATACAGACGCAGGCGCATGTACCATCACCAGCAGGACCGCCGGATAACTCTAATATCTCACCTCCCAACCATATGCGTGACCAGTCATCCAGAGGCCCGACAAGCCACAGTTCACCGTGGCAAGAGGAACACAAACCACGTCATCAAAGGGGTGCAAGTTCAGAAACGCAGAACGAGCGTGAAGAACTTGCGAACGAGCTAGCTGAGCGGCGAAAGAAGGTGCAAGAGAAATTACGAAGCTTCGCTGAGAGCGAAAGCAGATCAGGTAGTCCGTCTTCCGGCCATCGTTTCCACGATTATAGTTCCGGACCAAAACACGGTAATGCCTTTGCAATGCTTAAGAGCAAAACCGGCAGAAGCCCTATGGGCGGTCGAGCTGATGCACCTCAGTCAAAAGCCATGAAAATGCTTGGCATGGACAATTCTTTCAACTCATCCTCGCCAATCCTCCCCACAAGCGATTCATGGCTGGACGATGAGGAGAGAGCCTCCCGTAATCGTGGGAGGGAATCTCGTTCGGGATCACCCCATCTCGGAGCTCGCAATCACAATCGACCATGGCACCCACAAGGCAGCATCAGGGGGAGAGTAAGCCAGGATGGGTCCAGAGAATCATTTACTGGTGATCCTTCTCCACCATCGCACCGGAGCTCTGGCAGAACCCGATCTAGTTCAGACGTGTCAGGCCGGTCAAAAAGCCAACCGCGCTATCGTGATGATCTTGAACCTGTAGGGGAACATACAATCGGCCACGGCGAAGTGCAAAGCGAAGAACTTAAGTCTTCAAAGGCTTCGGCATCTGTTTCATCTTCCTCCCGACCGTCAGAAGAGGTCAGCGACTATAGGTCTTCTGAGCGATCTACATCTGGGGCCTCTGGTAGGTACCGGAGTAATAGCCGCTCAGCTGCACAGGGTTATTACGATCCTAACCCTCCCATCCCACTTCAAACCCATCAATCCGATTTAATCGGCAATCCCCCCCGTCCCTCTCCAGTAACTCCATATTCCGCCAACGCAACACCGCCTCTCAACGAAGCTTCCCCAATCCACGCCTCCACCTCGACTCCCACTCTCGTGCCTCCCATGAATATCAGCAGTAGCCAACGCAACCAAGGGCTTGGGGGCGCACATAAACGCGTAATCGACAAATCCAAGATTTCCGAGCCGACCTTCCTCTCCTCAACCTCCAACGTACCGACAGTCGGTCTCCCGCCAGGCGCCAGCCTCACCAACGGCTCAACCCCGCCAATACCTCCCATGAACCCCCGACGCAGACGGCAAACGACAACGCAGACTTTTATAAACGCCTTCAAGAGCTCTGACAGATACGACCAGCCATCCATGCCTGGTTCAAACCCTACTGGCCTGATGGATGAACAACTACATCAACAACAGTATCATCAGCATCATTCTCATAATAATCATCAGAGTATATTTTCTGAAGAGGAGAAGCGGCCACGACCACGTCAAAAGTTGCGAAAAATATCAAGCGAGGGTGGTAATCTGAATGCGAAGGCTCGTCAACAGCTTATGAATAATAGCTCTCCGGCGCTACCGCAACTTCCGAAGAAGTTGCCCATGGAAGGGGGCATGTTTTGAGAAGATTGCCTATTTTTCTCTTTTTTTTGTCTAAATTTTCATTTTACGTTTAGAGAGCCCCTGAAGGTTAACAAAACTCGTTGAGGGCGTGTGGTTTATACACCTTTCTATATCTTTGTTGCTGTATTGATGTCACATTTTCCTTTTTCTTAGGGGCATGGTTCCCTTTGGATACATCATTCTATTTGCCACCTGTCTTAGCATTTTTCTTGTCTATTTCCAATGTGATTTCTTAGGCCACATTCTGGACTGTACAATATTCCCTTCTTGTTTCTTTCTCATTTTCTTTGCGCAGGAGACAAAAAGACGTTCAAAGCCAGTTGGGTTCATTCAATGTGACATTCAACCCCCCCGCTTCTTTTTGCTTTACATATTCTTTGGCCTTTTTACTCGTTTAAGCCGAGAGGATCATTGTGTGATTCAGTCGGTTGTTGGTTGTTGCATGTATATCTATGTATGTACAAGATTCTGTCTCTCCCTGGCCCCCTTGGATTTCTTTTCCTGCACTTTTTCTTCTTTTCTCTGATATATATCCATGTCTACTTCTCCTCAGCCGCGGAGGGCCCCGGGTGACCAAAAAAATAAAAAATGAACAAAACAAATGCAAAAATTATTCTACTTTCAAAAATTGCGAGGGAAGCGGGAGTGGGAGGAGGTGGTGACTTCAACTTTGGGTGAATGAAACACTCCGATATACCTTCCCACTTTACTTCCTCACTCTGAATGTGTCTGATGAATGGGATGGAGTTGACCACTGTATACTGGTTTTACGTCTGTGACCTGGATGTGTGAGATTAATTCACGGTGGGATTTTTGTGTGTTACCTTGGTTGATTTAACATCAACTAGCCAGTCCCCTTTTTGCCCTTCTTTCGTCCCCTCCTCCCTCCTCCCTTTTCACTCTTCTTCCCCCTTTCATTCGAGTTTATCGATTTAGCCTGTCATCTCCGGGTTTCGCAGCAAGGAATGCTAACGGGCGGACGCAAAAGGAGTTGGACTGCTTTGATAGGGTTGGACCGCGGCGTTCGTTTCGATATACTTATCACTTTCTTCGTGCTATTCATTTCTCATCATATTTATTATCTCCTATCATCATCATTACCATCAGCAGCAGCATCTCAGCAAGAGTCACATCTCAATGCGTTGTGTGGAGGAGGAGGTGGAATATCCGTGTCCCAGGCTTAACACAATCCTCCATCCCAATCGGGCAATCTCCTGGGAAACCTCAACATCCGCCTATTGTGGTCAAGAGACCACGCATTAGTCTCTATCGTTCTCTTCTACACTGTAGTCTGTAGAAGGATATCTCTTTGTTTTCACCTATCTCATTCGTTTACCTGTGCTGGTCTTCTTCTCTCTCCTTGGCTTACTTCTACAGACAGTCTCTACGCGTCTTGCTCCATTTAATTCTCACACTTTCTTCAGGGGGATCCGTTTCCCTTATATTTACCATAGGTATTGCAGCGCAGAAAACGCAACAGAAAGTTGTGGAGGTGGAACCACCTGCTCAACACTTCTCGTTTGGTGTTGTTAGCCCCTCTTTCTGGAAAATATTTCCATCCTTATTGTTATTTATTTACCTTTATCTGGGAGCCTCTGTTGTTTGTCATTGTGTCCTGAGCCTATAAAGGGACATCGAACGCGAGGCAGCCAGGACAATCGGAATATCACAATAACTTTTCTGCTCCATTCATCCAAGTGGTTCCAGAATGGTCCCTGTGCACTGCAATCGAACCCTCACTGAGGTGGTGACTGGGGATCGAGATCAAACGCAGTTGGATACTGAGAAGCCGGTTAGGATATTAGCCGCTAAAAGAAAGCAGAGCAAAAGCAGCAAGAATAGAAATAAAAGAAAGGCTAAGAAGGAAGCGGCAGAGTATCAGAAGTCTATGGAAGAGCTGGCGGCATCTACTGCTACCGCTCTAATTGATCATAGCCACATATCACGGCAAGGATATCGTTACGAGCCTTTTATTGTCGGCAGCACTCAACCTCAACCGGCAAGTCAGTGGCAATTTGGGCAGGGAAGCTTCAACAGCCAGTACACGGCGGATACCGGTATGTTTATAATACTGTTGCGCTTCGCACTCATGCTTTGGTTGCTAACAGTATGCTTCGAATCCCAGAACCTATGTCTCAAGTGAGTGGTTTTGAGGCCTACCATCCAGGTCACCCTTACCACTCCCATAGCACCGCTAGTCATTGTTCTTCCCCAAACGCCTCCATACCACCTGGTGGAATTTTTATGGGAGCGCCGGGTAGATTGGTTCCTCGAGCTACAACACCTGATCCCTACATGATTCAAAGCCATGGGATTTATTTTGGCAGCCGTTCCGATTCCAGTTCCTCGCTCCCTTCTTCTGAGACGTACTCGGGCTACCGGGGATCACAACTGCAGATCCCTCCTTACCCGCCATCCTATCGAGGCTCCCAGTATTGCCATCTCCCTGTTTTGCAAGATCAGACCCAACCTATGCATCCTCCAGGAACATGCTGTGAGAACGGCGATGCACTTTCCCGGCCGTGCATGCGCTATTTTATGTTCCCCAACTATCCATATCACCCACTCATACCACAATATAGACCAACAGCAGAGTGCACTCAATTTGTTCCAGCTATGCCTTTCAATGAGGCCAATGGTGCTCAGACTGGTGACAACGCCATCCGTCGAAATGGTCTACAAGAGAGCATAACAAGGGCAGAAAGAAGCTCCAATGGAGGAAGTCAAAATGTTCTTAATCCGCTGGATTTTGCTCAAGTATGTCAGCAAGGTCCCCAGCCTTGTACCGGACCAATTGTTCGTCGCGACGTTTACAGCTCCCGTTACCATTCTGACGAAGAATTAGAGCCAGTTGCAGTTCATATTCTCGAAACATTTAGATCTGGACAATATGCAGATTTTCGACTAATCCTGAATTCCTCCGCGGAACATTGCCCGCCTGTGTCCTTCCCTGTCCACTCGTTAATTGCTTCAAGAAGTCCGCATCTCAAAAAGTTGATGAAAGCAATGGATGCTGCTACGCGCCCGAGAGAGATACACCTGGGAGCTGCAGCCTCTTTCTCTCACCCCTTTGCATTTGGTATGGCACTGCAACATTTCTATGGTGTTCCATTAATAGCTGAAGAGCAGCTAGACAATGACTTCACGCAAGCTGTTGGAAACACTAATGGGGAGGATCGGGACCAGAATTGTGGAAATGGAAGCCGCTTTCGTGAGCTGGAGAAAATGAGATTTGCTCTATGTTACGCCGCATCAGCTGCTTTCCTTGCAGAGAATAGGATTCTTCGTCGTGCTTCTCGCCTCGTCACAAATGCAATCTGCTGGAATAACTTGGAAGTCATTTTTCACTTCGGTATTTCAGCTTCCAATTTTATGATTACACCAGTTAACAGTATCCTTGGTACTGGTCGGGAAGCGGCCAGTTCTGACAAACTCCATCATAAAGCGACCTCTATACCCAACAGCAGCGAGCAGGATATGGAGAGCGATTTGGCGAATGTGGATGATCCCCGTAAATATCCTTGCACTCTCAACTGGGAGCTCAAGGAAATATGGGGACCACAACTTCTTAATGAAGCGATTGATTTCCTCATTAAAAACTTCCCTCAAAATTTCCAGCTTGATCCTGACGTGAACTCGCGAGAGCTGCCCGACAGACTTTCCGGACAAGCACCGTCTAGGTTCTCGATCAGAGAAATTTCTTCCTCAGTGACGTTTGGAAATTTTGCCGCTGCTAACAACTGCACGTCTAGCAGAGAGGAGAGGATACTGTCAGCTATATTCCTTGCGATCCCGTTCAAAATACTTCAAAAGCTTTTCAATGCTATGAAAGTGAGCGGGATCCTCACACCGGGCCTTGTGGAGGATATTATAATTGAGCGCGAACGGCGTCGGATTCGGGCCGCCCGGACCGTCAAGAATAGGAATGATACTTCTGAATTGACAGTATCCGAGACCGATCCAATTGGCTGGCGAGAGGAGATTATGTCAGTCACTGGTGTTCAGGAGGGCAGCCCATCCATTATCAAGACGTGGGTTGGATTCGTTGTGCCGGAGGTAATTGAGATCAAACCGAAGGAGGCATCTCGGGGGGTTCTCTAATGTGTATTTTTTTTCGACGGTTAATATGCCGTGATGTCGTTTTCTACATTTGAAGATGCCTTCCCTTCATTATTAGCCCCATCCCCCTCTTTTTTTCTCCCTCCCCACGTGGTAAATGTTGAGGTGCTTAACAGGACTGTTAAGCCGCTTGGTTCTGTGCGGGTTCGGCCTTTCAGTGCACGGGAGTTTGCTTGTTTCCTTCTCTCTTTTTCCGAGGTTCTCCTTTATTTTTCCTTTTGGTCTTGACCAGATACGCCCTTCGTCCTCTGCACCCACCGGATTCCCATATATCTTTCTTTCCCGTCCGAATATAAAATTACTACCACACCCACTAATCTTTGTTCCCAAGGGCCAGCTCGTCTCCCGTTTCCTGTCTATGGATTAGATACCCCTTATTTCGCCCTTATTTCGAGATCTTTGATCTAGGTTCTTGGGCCGCACATGCGCATATTTCTTTTCTCAATTTTTCTGGTGTTTTTGGTCCCGTTATTCTTTCTCCCCGTTGTTCACCTTTTTGCACTCACTTCAATTTATGACACGTAGGATGACTAGTATCGATGAACCTGATGTTTTTTCTGTCCGTTTTGTTCATTTGTCTTTGGATTTACCTCGTATTCCGTCTCTCGGGCGGTTTCTTTGGAGTGGGAAAAAAGGGGTTTAGCAGTTTGGCAGGGTTCCTTGTCCTTTTTTATAGAGTTCAAGCGGCGAGGGTTCGATTCAGAGACAGACCAAGTTGTTTCCTCCAAAATTTATGCTCCTTTCCAACTGAAGAAGAAGAACAGAAAATAAAACAACCAACAAGTATCATTATTACACGCGAAGCCCGGCCTCACTAGAACGAGAGTGGTTGAATGAACAGTCGCAATCTTTATACCTGATCCTTGTATATTTATGATCTCAACTACAACGTTATTTGACTGTAGTATAGAATCCCAGTTTCGCTTGCCAACTCGCCTAGCTCCCAGAACAACATCATCAATATCCGACAGCTGAATGCTATGCCATGGTGGCGGGATATCCAAATAACCGACTTCTTCGCCATCGTATAGGCAAAGAACGCTCTCTTTCTTCCGAGGCGTCCACAAGGTTGGTTTAGAGTTGGATAGCCCTGACACATCTGACATCATATCGGGACCACAGGATACGCCGGTGATGTCACGGTGCTTGACGGTTTGGCTATTTGCCTGTGCCATGGCATGCCATACATATTCTTGAGGTATGAGTGGCACTTTACCTAGTTAAACCCGGGAGGAAGGAGAAAATGGCGGTTTAAAAGCTTCTTTTTTCCTTTTCATACATGACTTTCTTCCCCGGATCCCTGGACGACATTCCAGCCATCATCCTGTGATTTACACTGATTGCCTCCACAAAATTGGAGTTTCCAGGTTCCAGTTTAATCATGAAAGCTTGGTGTTAACATAAAGGGCGAGTTCTCGACCTTCAACTCGCTCTCAGTGGTTTATATTCTGTCGGTATAAAGGGGTAGTGATCCGCTTCCAGGAGCGTCATTCTTATCATTTTCTTGAGAATCGTTTGGATTAGTTTATTTTGCTTTCTTCCCGCTTGCGCAGTTAACTTGATTTAAAGGCAACTTGCTTGTATATTTATCCCTTAATACCCATCTGTCATGAGACCACCGAAGGCCATCATCTCTGTTCCCTTGAAACGGAAGGATGGTTTAGCTCTCGAAGAGCTGTCTGACAATATTGATGCAGTCAATGCTCTCAACGCCACTTTGAAGAAAGAAAAGGGGTTATACGATGAGTCCGAATTTGACAAAGAAAAAGACAAATCCCGCTTCCGCCAATACGAACTCGCCTGTGAAAAAGTGAAGCAGTTCTACCTCGAGCAGCATGAGAAGCAGACGGTCGCCTACAACCTCAAGGCCCGCAATAATTTCCGCGCAAAGACCCGTGCTTACATGGGCATATGGGACGCTATCGAAAAACTAAACACCCTCATTGACGACTCTGACCCTGACACCTCCCTCACACAGATTGAGCACCTGCTCCAGGCCGCCGAGGCCATCCGGCGTGATGGCAAGCCGCGCTGGATGCAGCTGACCGGCCTCATCCATGACCTTGGCAAGCTGCTCTATTTCTTCGACGCCCAGGGCCAGTGGGATGTAGTCGGCGACACGTTCCCCGTCGGCTGCGCCTTTGATGATCGCATCATATACACGTCCGAGTCCTTCAAGAAGAACCCAGACTACGGCCATGAAATCTACGGGACAAAATATGGTATATACAGCCCCGGTTGCGGGATGGATAATGTCATCCTGTCCTGGGGCCATGACGAATATCTATACAACGTTGTCAAGGACCAGTCGCTGCTCCCGCCTGAAGCGCTGGCGATTATCCGGTACCATTCCTTTTATGCCTGGCATACCTCGGGCGCGTATATGGAGCTCATGGATGAGCATGATAAGGATATGCTTGAGGCTGTGAGGGCGTTTAATCCGTATGATCTGTATAGCAAGACTGATGATATTCCGAATACAGAGGAATTGAAGGTAAGTAGTAGCATCTATAACCCGTTTTTCGCTTCTGGAAGGCGGTTGCGCGTGGGGTTTTATTTATAGGCTGTTCTAATCTGGGAGATAGCCATATTACCTCGAGCTCATTGACGAGTTCTTCCCCCAGAAAATAATCAGGTGGTAGGGCTAGTTTCCATTTGGTAGCTTTTCCCTTTCTCCATCTGTTTTATGGCTCCGGAGGTGTTAATTTTAGTTTTGTATGAGAATACGTCGTAACGCTGTTTTCATACTCCGTGCCTGAATTCGCATGATGAACGACATGATAAGTTTGCCTGCAGCATTGGAGTGGAACTCTGGGTTGTTTATGGCCCCCGTTGTTTCGTATCTCATTGATATTAGTTAGGCATTTTGTGGGATACACGCACTCTGATCCGCGCTCCATATTTTTCCACGCTATCGTTTGAGATATCTAGGAATTGTCGAGCGCCAGTGCAGGGCTAGCTTTATGTTACTTTTGTATCTGTTGGTCTGGACCGCAAATAGCTAGCTAACAGACACAAAATATCCATCATCTGATCGATATCGATTAAAATTTGCCCCCTCCGCACTTATCCTGGTCCTTTCTGAGGGTCCCTGGTTTATTGTTGTCTGCTTATTTTGGCAATTAGGACAACGAAAAACCTTATATCCCAGCGGTCATATGTGGGGACACCTGAGGCGTAAACAAAAAAATTGCTGATGCACATGATTGAAGGCTGAGAGGTAATCCACGGTGAGAAGAGGATCTGACTCAGTCAAACTTTAACTAATATGATAGATTTATTATGGAATTATGACAGGCCTGCAAACTCTTGTTTCAGCTGGCTTTTGTAACATCTTTGGTCTAGGCTTGTAGGACAGGAGGCAAGGCAAAAGCATAAAATGACCGGCTGTGTTTCATCGACTCTCAAAAATACCCAACATTAGAAAACTCAAAATAGGACCAGCTGACAGAACCAACATACTTTGGCCCACCACTTTGGAAACCCCAGAGCCACCACTAGTAGGACCTTGTTTGGCTTCCGTTTATTTCATGAAACATGACGATATACGAGGAGAGCGTCGTCAATGGTCACTGACCAATGGCCCTCATCCTGAATGCGAGGATTTTGGGAATTTCGGTGACATACCGCAAAGATCTTGGATCAAGCTTCTGGCTGGCGTTGTATTCCGCATCGAAATTCGGTTCCTCAAATGCATCGAGGACTAATCCAGCGCGGAGAAAAGGGGATAAAATCTCGTGCATGGGGCGGTGGAAAGTGTACTTCAGGCATTCGCCGGGTTTTTGCCCATGATTAGCACAGAGATAAATGATAGAAGTATATCCTCATCAGCAGAAGTGATAACTGGTTTTCACTTTACAAAGCCCATAGTAATATAATACGCAATATGTACCTGATAAGAAGGTTGGCCCTTCAGCGCTTCTGCCTTGATGGGCTCCGGGGCATGGAGATATCTGGTTATCTTAAGGCTGATATGCTCCTCCTCCCGTCCTGTTTCCCGGCTATCCGCGTACTCGATCACACGCGTGGATCCGGCCGTTATGAAGGGATGGAGGAGCGTCGCAACAAATCTAGCAGTTGAGTCACACACAAGGCACGCAGAGAGAAAAAGCAAATTCTGGAACAGCGCTCTACTCTTCCCTATAACACCCTCCCACCCTTTCACTCCTGCTCATAAGATCTCCAGTTTCCCGAGAAAAGAAACAGGCTACACCTACCGTCCAGTGTTTTGTTTTAGTAGCTTTGGTAGAGCAGCTGCTAATGGTTCAAGGGTAGGGATATCCATGATGGCCATATTCATTATGACGATATCGAATGGACCCTCCTATCCACGTAGAACGCGAAAACAACATTTCCGTTAGTTCAATATCGCCAGTTCAATCGAAAAGGGACGCGGTTGTTGGGATGGACATAGTAGGACAAATATCAGGAAAGAACATGTCCTACTTCCGCTATCTCCCTCGCTATGAATTTCTCAAAGTCTTCCGTTCTTGTTGCATCCAAAACCTGGTAAGATATTGAGTTGATATTTTCTCCATTAGTATACACGCCTCTGCGTCTCGCATGATCGGTCATGGCCCTGCTGCCGTCTGTCGCAATAACGCGAGCACCCTCGGACGCCAGCCAGCGCGCGACAAGCCCATTTCCTGTCGCAAGGTCCAACGCCCTGTCGCCAGGTTTCACAGCTGCCATGCGCTCGAGGGCGGGGAGCTCTACGACTCTGTAATAATCGTTGCCTTCATCGCCCATTCCCTGGTCCCAGAAGCTGGCATTGTCCTCCCACGCTGCGAGCGCTTCTGCATTGATTGGGTTCGTCATGCTGCACAGTGTGTGGATTCCAGATGCTGGGAAAGTCAGGGCCTTGTAATTTGTAGTCTTATGTTTACCCGGTTTGGAGACGACAGAACGGAGTCGATGCTACACAAGGAGTTGGCATCGGGCTGTGTGAGTCGGCTCGGAAAAATTTCACTAGCTAGGCTAGTTATGATAGTAAACTAGAAGTAACGTTAGTCCGCTCCACGGCAATTGGCGAAGAGCAGCCGAAAAACATACCTTCAAACTCCGCCTTGTAATAATTCCGCCCATTTCTTCGGACCTGTTCTGTTGCTGAAGACGGATTACATTGGTTCGCGATCTCAGAGATACCACGTGATTAATTTGCACTCCCGTTCAGGACTTCATAATTCCCACGATTCAATCCACGCACAGGTAACGGACGTAATTATTAAGGGACATTTTGCAGTATTATTCTCTATGACAAATTATGGACAGTTGCACCGCACGCCTCGCGAACGGCAGGGGGCCAAAGCTTGTACAAACTGCCATAATAAAAAGGTATGACCCAGTTGAGCAATGTATTGATTAAATTGTAGTTAAATGATATACTAGATTCGTTGCGATTTACCGACTGCCAATGGAGCATGTTCGAATTGTCAGAGCCTAAATCAGGAATGCAAGTGGGTATATCCAAATAGTTATTTCTTCTACGAGCCGCTGATAGTGTAGACCACATATTCGAAAGAGGCGACGAAGAGTGGACTCTTCAGAGGGTCGTCGCATTGCACCCCAGAGAGCGCCTGTGGCGTCGTTGGCCTCTATATATCCTGCCAAATCACCCGCTCAAACAATGGAAACTCCATTAGTTGATTCTACCGATTCTTCTACCAAGCCACCCAAGCCAAAGGAATCGCGGGCAGCCAGCTATGCAAGCCCGCCGACGAGTTATCTTGGCAGAAGCGAGTATATTTCCAGCATCGTGCCCATTGATGAGGAAGATGCACGGAAATACCATGTCGAACATGACTCTGCTGCCCCTTCTGAAGCTTATCAAAAGTTCCTCCATGAACTTCGGGCTTTCGATCTTCCACCCCGTTCGGTGCGGGATAGCTTGATTACAAATTTCCTAGAAAGATGTCACCCCTGGATGCCCATAGTGGACAATATAGCTATAGATCGTGATGACACTCCTGAGACATCTCTGCTGCTTTTGCAAGCTATATTCGTTGCTGGAAGCAAAGTTTCTACAGCGCCAAACGCCCAATGTCTCGGGGAGGAGTTTTATCGCCGTGCCAAGGCTCTGTACTACTCTGATTTTGAAAAGGATCCGTTGGTAGTGATTCAAGCCATATGTCTCTTACAGTGGTGGAATCCCAGTGGTGCGGAACATATCTCACGGGATGCGAGCACGTTTTGGCTTCACATGGGTGTTGCTCTAGCTCATCAGATCGGGCTTCATCGTGACCCATCACCAAGTCAGCCGAATGCTGGTTTTCGTCGACGATTATGGTGGACGCTTTTTGTATGGCCTTCATTCAATATTTTGCGCTTGTATGTTGTTTTAGTTACTAATGTATGTTTTAGACCCGAGACTGCATGATATCAGCAAGCCATGGCCGCCCAAGAGCCATTTCAAAAAAGGACTTTGACGTTCGTCCTCCAACGTTGGAAGATTTCCCAGGTGACAAAGAAGATGCACGCCTCTTCATGACATATGTGGAAATATCAGCTATACTTGGGGACCTCACGGAGCACTCCTTCCGTGGGACTCTGGGACGTTCGAGTCGTACGTCTATTGAACATAGACTCTTCTGTTGGATGAGTGAGCTCCCAGCACAGTTTCACTTGCATGATCGAAGAACAGGTCGACTCTGTCCATATAATTTCAAAGCACGACAATTGCATATTCCCTATTTCACGGCGCTTTCAATATTATTTCGACCCACTGTTATGGATACTCCTCCCTCTGTTGCTCCGGTTTTGTCCTCTTCATTTGTCGTGGGAATTTATGAAGAGTTTCTAGCTCGAGGGGAGATACCCCTTCTTGCGCCTGTATTTATATTTCACCTGCTTGCCGCTGCTCTTGCCGAAGTAGCATGCCACAATTATCCTTTGCTTTGGGCCAAAACCGAAAAGGAGTTTAAAGTTATAAACCAAGCGTTGGACGAATTTTCACACAGATTCCCATCAGCACTTGGCGCCCAGAGGGTTGTCAAAGGCGTGACAGCAGCGGTTCAGAAACAGCAGTCTCAACGACCCTCCTTCGAGCTCTCCGTTTCAGAAAAGCAGTTCCAATTTTTTGACTTTTTCGGGCCCGACCTTTGCTCGAAATGGGATCTTGTGTATGGACTCAGATACGATTCCCAGCGGAAGAACGAGATTTCTTACGATATGCTGCGTTATCCATCCGCCCCTGCCCGTATGTCAAACGATGCCAACGAGATCAATTTGAACACAAATGGCTTTACTGCCTCACGATCGTTTAACCTACAAGATCAAAAGAATTCATCTTCCACCATTGCGCCTTCACCACAACCACTAGCCGGGAACGAATCCGGGTTTATAGCGGTCGAAGATTTACGACCATTGTCGACAGACCCGTCGGGCCTTCCGTTCTCAACTAGCAGTTTAATTGATCCAGTGGGGAACTGGATGCTGAACGATTGGATGACAGATTTGACATATTGGGATTCCATACCGAATGACCCGTAGCCGATTTTAATCTATACTTTAGGAAATACGCTCCTTTTTAATCCCACACCGGCCGCTGCGACAGCGAGGAATATACATATGGAAGGGTTCCATATTTGCTCTCGACAATAAATTCGCTCCACCTACCTAGGCCTCTGCCCTTGAGAGGTTGGCTATTTCGACTTAGACATTGGGGTCAATGGCCTCTTGGTTACGGTGCTCTCCACCATATATCGTCCTATGGCGAATGGACGATGATGTAGGATAAGGTGGTAACAGATCCGAAATAAATTTGGTAAGCTAGGCGTCCGTTTGCTCAACCACCTTTCTCCCAGCACCCCGACCCCTAATTTTTGTCCATTACTAACTTTGGCTGTGTTGCCTATATTAATAGATATACCCATAAATTCGCAGAAACCTTGGACAGAATTCTCCACTTTTACATTGACTACGGCTTTTCGCACTTTGTTCGCCAGTCCTTAGCCTGGCTACTGATGCTATCGCAACATGGCAGGAAGCTGGGATGGCAGCCATTTTTATTTCCCTGCCTTAGCAGTACATTTGTTACCGCCAGAAGATCCCAAAAGATCCACTAAGCCGAATGCTAGTATGTTGGCATCACGTAAAGGAGCGAATTTCAGTTGTCGCAGATCCCATCCTGCGCAATGAGGACCATACATATCCCGTGCCGTGTAATTCGCGTGTGGCAATATAAGGTGCTATAGGTTGGATGGATGCGGTTAAATGCCGCTTTCAACTTCCTAGGACTGCTTTGCACTCCTCGGAACGAAGTATATAATGATAATAGGTTCAGCCCCTTGATTATCCGTGCTGCTTATTCTGCAAGAAGGCGCCCGTCGTATTTTGCATAGGCAGATTTCCAACATGTCTGGAACGCCTGAAAATATGAAAGAATATTTCATGGATAAGGCCTGAGTAGAAATATATATCATACGAACCTTACATGACACGGACCTGGGAGGCAAAAGGGATTGCGCTAAAATTTAGTCGTCGATCCAATGTTAGCCCTGACTGACGACGACCAATTCATTTCACAATGTATCTCTATATTATTGATTTAGTGCTCTGTAGAGAATAGATATGTTTGTTGATTTTAGCGCCAAGACTCTCCCAGCTCAGCCGAGGTTATTTAAGCTCACGACCCTCGTCAAACTCCGGATATTTTGCTTGACAGAGCTATCCGGGGATTCCTTGGAAGTTCTCACCAGCAACTGTTAACCCCGTCTGTCTGTCAGCACTTTGGAGGTGTAGCTGGGGGTATGCATCATATACAACCAAACATTCCTGGCACTTAATAATGGCTTCTCCTGCCGAGTCCACGCCTCCGCCAGGCGCTCCGAAAACCGCCCATCCCATCATCCGCAACGCTCTGCGCGTATCCCTATCCGCATCGGAATACAAATCACTGCATGAGAAGGTCATAAGCCGGCTACCTCCTGCTGTCCAGAATCGAACCTTGGACCCTACCTCCTTCAGAGAAATAGTTAAATCCCAGAACAAATACAATGAGGCCGCTATCCGCGCCTCACTGCGCGTCATCCTGGTCACCGGGGCGGGCATGAAACTCTTTGCGTATATATCACAAAAGCTAGCAGAGAGAAAGGCTCCAAACGCCGCGTAAGCCTCTTACTATACTCAATTATAAGGAAGCTATATGAAAGTGAACTAATCCTTTGCCACAAACGACAGCAAACCTCCAAAAGTTCCCTTCCGCCATTCTCCCGTATTTCGACTTTCAGCTGCTCTATCCTTAACTCTCCTCTTACACCGTCTTTTGCGCCGATTTTTTCTCAGATTGCGCGCAAACCTGCGGACGGACGATGCACGTCCATTTCGTGAGCGTAACCCTCGAATTTCTCGCGCCTTGACATCGAAATATGCGCCCGCAATTGGTTCTAGTTTAGCGGGGTTTGCCCTGGGTGCTTTCCCGCAGAGCCAACTTCGTCTCACACTGGCAATTTACATGTCAACCCGGAGCTTGGAATTTTTGTTTAATGAACTAGACGCCCAAGGATGGTTCAAAGACCGGCCGTGGTGGTTTGGGAGCTGGCTGTTGATGCCAGTTTCCTTTGCCCAATTGTTCCATGCATTCATATTTGATCGGGATGCCGAGCCGAAGGTATGTTCCGAGGATTTGGATATCAACGCTCTTCCGATACGTGGACTGCGATAAGGCTGACTGTATTTTTCTAGTGGTTCGGTGACTTTATACTTAAATTTACCCCTGGTCACACCCACCCTCGACCAGGTAGCTACCCAGTGGACCGCCATTGGCCAGACCAATATGAGGCTGTAGACGCGCTAGCTAAAATCTCTGAGTTGAGATGGCCGTGAGTTCCTCCGTACATGCCCGCCAAATTAAAAGAACTTTAACTAACTCACATCCCCCATGATAGCGTCTTTACCTCCCCAATCCTCCACCCCTCAAACCCCAAAACCCTCCCAGACTCGCTCCAATCCATATCCGTCATAACCTCCCCCGCGCATCCCTCCATTGGTTCTCTCTCCTGTGCCCTCCTCCACCCCAAATCCCCCTCCTGCGTGACCGCCTCTCTCCATCAATACCTTCTTTCAATCCCCCTCCTCGCCCGCTTCCTCACAAAGGTATACCTAGCCCTCTCCCTCCTGAAATTCAAAGCCTTCCTCACCAGCCCGATCCTCGCCATAAACGGCCTCTGCACCAAAATCCTCTCTAGGACCGCCATCATCTCCACCTCCCTGGGAGCCGCCTGGGGTAGTGTGTGTCTATTCAATTCCTTCCTGCCCCGCTCACTGTTGCCCACACAGCGCTTTTACCTCAGTGGTGCCCTGGGTGGATTACCATTTGCCTTGGCGGGCCAGGGTAATCGGTCCCTGTTCCTCTATTTCTTCCGTCTAGCGGTTGACTCTGCCTGGAAGGTTGGGAAGAAGCGCGGGGTATGGCGCGGCTGGAAGGGAGGGGATCTATTCGTGTTTGTTGCGTCGTGGGCACTTATTGGGGCATTGTTGGAAAAGAACCCCAGTGCGGTTGATGGGGCGGGTTTGAGGAAGGCTTTTGCATGGTTAAGGGGAGATGGGTTTGTGGACCTTGTTGAGACCGCCGGTACTACGAAAAAGGTGAAGAAGGCTGCTGCTGCTGCTTCGGAGTAAATTGCGCGTATGATAGAAAATGTGGGTTCTGTTATATCATGCGTGACCGTTGTCTGCCAGCCTATGTTTTACTAATTTTCCCCTCCCCCCTCCCCTTTGACATATTAATACTAGCCTTTCTCCATTTTCTCACGATTTGAACCCTCTTTTTGTCTATATCTTTTATTCTTCCCTTTTCTCCCTTTCAAAAATGGAGGTTTGTATCTAATTTAGTTCTCCCTTTCTGTGTCGGCCGGATGCCCTATATGGCCACGTGACCCACACCCTATATCCATGGATAGGTTAGATTAGATGCAATCAACCAACCTTCCACCTCCATCATTTTGTCATTGCTAGTATACCCTTAAAACTTTTGTTTCTACATAACTTTAGGCCCTTCCAACGGCCTGTTTTCCTCGTTTCCCAGAGCTTCGCTGCAAGGGTAATCCCGGAAAGAGAAACGGTACATCTCAACATTCCCACCATGGCTTTCCCTTTGGGTTCCCTTTGGTAGCCTCCGAGCTAGATACAACCAGGATTTGTGAGCCAAAATATGCCGAACTCCTGTAAAATTTGCTGGATTTCATTTGCTGCTGCATGGTCGCTGGATGACGTCATTATGGCCTGCCTGTCAAACACTCCGCACTGGCAAATATTCAACGCATCCCATCCTCACCCATCGGTCTATGGAATTGGAAGAAAAGGGGGTATCATTATCAGGCTAAGTACAGTCAACCATCGAACTCGACTCAATAAAATGGCAAATTGAAACAAATAGGTGATAGATCGCACACAAATCTATGATAAAGAAGCAGATACACATAGATACGCACGCACGTCGTAAGCCGCATTAGAGCAAAAGATCGGAATGTGAAAGGTAAAAAGGAAATTTCCAACCCGATATTACACATGCATCGTACTCACATATCTTGTATTCTAATGAAAAGAAAAGTAGAGAAAATAAAATATCACCAAAAACTACACCACCCAATGTAATGTTGACAGAGATTCTCCACACTCGTAGCTTGGACTAGTAATTTGTCCACCTGGTCTGAAACGTTCAACTCTTCTGTTGACTTGAAATCGCGTCCTGTCAACTTCTCCTTGACTCGCGAGAGGACCTGAAGCGCTCGTGCGTTCTGCACTTCCCGTGCCTCATTGGGCACACCCTGTTGCGCGTCAAGTATGCCGCCTTCAAGAATCGATGGACGTCGACGGGAGAAATTGCTAGGTTGCACGGAATGGTCTACGTTTATTTCGTCGACAATGGATTGGCGGCGGTCTGTGGGGAAGGATGGTCGGGTGGGTGATTCTCGAGCGCCTAGACGCCAGTTTATGAGGGGATCGTGAATGAACTAGAAATGCGCGTTAGCGAATTTAACATTGCTGGATGACTAAAAGTTGGAAGCAACCACAGCTTGCTACTCACCGCTTCCAATACGGCCATCAATGACTCCTTATTCTCTCGGATGACCCGCATTACAGCCTCGCAAGTGATGTGATAACTGCCTTCGATGTTGCTAACCTCCATAGCAAACGTGAGCATTCGGGTAAGACGGAAAGGAACGCGCTCAGGGTATTTTTCACGATGCATCGCGATTTCGAAGCAGTCGCCGAAATCAATATGCACGATCTTGCCGGTAATGCGATCAAGAAGAAGATTCGACGGGTGACGGTCACCTAGGCCGAGGATGTATCCAACCATGGACATAACACCCAGTGACCTAGTGTAGTTCGTTCGTCTCTCCAGCCAAGATTCAGAACTCTTGCTCTTGAGCCATAGGACACGGTATAGGTCTTTCCCGGTAGTGTTATCCATGGCATATCCAAATACCTCAACCTTCTGCATAAGGGTCAAGTTGTCATAGTCTGGAGCCATCTGGAGCATAATGCGATGCTCGATATTAACTAGAATACGTCTGCTCTCACGGTATTCTTTGATCAGAGCATGCAGTGTGTCGGTATTGCAAACCCAGCCAATTAACCCAGAGTTCTGCGACAGTGGAATGGCAGGGAAGCGTTGGATTGTGAGATGGCGTTTGAAACTTTCACTATCATGATCAAGGAGGGTGTTTACGAGTCCGAAAAGTTGCATTACACGCTCATCTTGCCGGATATCCTCGTGACCTTTGAGGACGTACATATATGAATTTCCGTCACTACCTTTCAGCGTCATTTTGCGGGGTCGTTTCTTGGTCTGCATCACAGTCGATACTGGATCGAAGCTCATAATTCTGATCACAGGTTTACCGCTCTGATATGTGCCAGGAACTGCCAAGTCGAGATCAACGGCGTCTTTAAGTTTAGGAGATACGTATTTCAGGTCTAGTGTCGACAGCTGAGGAAGTTGGCGAGCAATTTTCCGGAAGACAGTGTAGTATAGATCCCAGGCTTGGTTGAGATCACCTATAACTCGTGATTCGCGGTAAAGAATGCAAAAGTGCTTGGCTTCTGCAAGGTCACGACCGAATGCTTGAGCAAAGGAGACTTCTCGAAGCGTCTCAGCACCCTTATCAAGCATATCATGCAACGGCGCCAACGTGGCAAACATGCCTTCGACATTGTGATCTCCAAAGTATAATCGAGAAGCTTCCTCCAAACCCTCATGCCAAAGTTCGTGCCACAGGACAGCAACACGAATCAATTCATGACTGACAATCTCTGCTTGTTCAACCAGCCTTGGGCTGTGCTGCCTCATACTATCCATAATATGAGTAGCTGATTGCGATCGCCTAACAACGTTGGATTTCGTCGCCACGGTCAGAGGATAAACCAGGGCCTGTGGGTGGGCTTTTCCAACTTCAGCAAGTAATCGATGGACAGCTCCCCTCACCCGAGCATTCGGCTGATTGATACGTGCGATAAGTTGAGGGGTGACCTCGAGCCACGTATCGACGCTGACTGAAGAGAATCCTTCAGTTACCACGCCGCTAACTTCAGCGTCGCCACCATGGTTAAACCAAAGTGTGAGAAGCCTCAGGGTGTCTTGTAGTGAGCTGGTCGACGACAGTGAAATGGAGCGGAAAAATCCTCGAATGGCCGGTATGACATGCTCAAGGACAATATGATGGGGAACAAATGTTTCTCGGTTCGTCTGAGTACTCAATGCGTTCACAACCTCAAAATTTGTTAGCGCCCAGGCGTGCCAGGCTTTGTAGGAGTCAAGATTGTATTGGGTCGCCGCTGAATACGAGGTCAAGACATCGCGTACACCTTCCGAAGTCCAATCTCCCTTTTGTAGTGCCGTTTGCCACTCGCCCTGCTTCAAATAGCTTTTTGCGAGTAGCCGTCGAAACTTACCCACGTCACCGATATGTTGACGTGCGGTGGCCAGATCAGGATGGTCGGTAATGCCATTAACAAGGCCGGGTTTGTCTGAATTGGCATTTTCGCCATGCGCAATGAGAACAGAACTATACCGTGAAAATTCTTCAGTTAACCCAACGGTGAAGTCCCTTAACATTTGAAGTGCCTCTTTTTGGCGCCCAGCAGCCCAGTCATACTTGAGCCGAGCGTATATAACCTCTGGTGGTGTCGGCTGGTCGGATCCCTCGCCACTTTCCAAGGAGCTTAGAGAACGGTCCGCTAGACCCATGCGATTAGACTTGCGGCATAGGTTCGCAAACTTGATCCACATGTCCAAATTCTCGCGAGGCGATACGACTAAGGCCCTGACTTTAAGCATACGTTGCCATACCTCAACGTTTTGCTGGCAGCCTAGAAGCCGTTTATTCCATGTTTCTTTCATTGCCTCCTGCTTCTCAGGGTCGTTGGCGTTCTGCTTGTATGTGATGATTTCTTCAAGTTCTGCAAGCATTTGGACACGAACAACAACATTATAGGCACGGTTATAAGACTCTCCCAGCAATGCCGAAAGTTCCGTATCTAGGCCATTCCGCGCTTTTTCAATGAACATCGCCGCTTCATCAAATTGGTTGCGATGTATAGCAAGAATGGCGCCAAAGAATGATCGGTCCGGAGTTTGTTCTTTCATCACCCCAATATAGGAATCCATAAGCTCCCACTGGCCACGGCCCCAAGCCGCGCCCGCAGCTAGAGGCGCCATAGCCTTTCGATGCTCATTAGAGGCTTGATTCCATTTTTCCTGAGCAAGATCGGAAAGCATTTTCCATTCACCAAGCGCATGCAAGCACCGCATTTTTCCCATAGTGACATCAAATGAATCCGGATCGATAAGCTCGCGTCGCTTATACGCAGCTAGCGCTTCTTCCCAACGTTGTAGCTTGACGAACCACGTTTCTTTGAGCTCAACATCCCTATACGCCTGGGCTTTACGAAGGATACCAATAGCAGCATCTGATTGCTGAAGTTGATTATTGATGCTGATTAACGCTTCCACTGCGCCGGAATTTTGATCTTGTTCGAATTCCAATTCCTTATAATGAAGTGCTTTAGCAAAGGCATGGCATTTTCCGGCATACTTGCCCAGGGTTCTGATGTCGATATGCAGTGCCTTGTCGTCGTGTTCCATGAATTCTGCAAGGTTGAGAAGGATTTGTAGAATTTCTGGAGGAATATTCTGTGATGTAAGTGCCATGTCTATGGAACGAACAAGCTCTTCTTGGTACTGCCCATAAAGTTCCGTCCAGCAAGAGACAAACGCGGCATTGAAGAGATCTTTCGCAAGGGGCTGGTAAATTCCAGCCAAACTAGCACAGGCACGAAGCGCATGTGATGGGGACTCCTTTAGGAGCTCAACACTAAATCTTCGAATCCACTCTTGCCAGTCCTCCCGCGTCGATTTTTGAGACGCGTCCCATGCATTTTTCAAATGTTGTTGATTAACAAGGATTTTCTTTTGGCCGACATCCGCGAACGTAGAATCGTCACCAAGCGTCCCATAGTGTTCGTCGGGGTTCAGATCTTGAGGAAGCGGATCCCCTTTCTGCAGTTTTGAAACGAGAATTTGGTAATTGTGATGATTTATCTGATGCGTTTGAACAATCTTGTTCATGAGTTGGATGTAGTTATTGAAGTCCTGTCCCAGCTGGAATATAAGTGTGCAGATACAATCCAGTGCGGCCTGACGTAGGGTACGATCGCTACCCGCGACCACCCTTGATAGGGGATGTATCATAAGAGAAGCGAAATCGGATACGTTGACCTGGCGTGAGAGCTTTCCCAGAGTCTCAATAGCAGATTTTCGAATCCCCGGAGGCCCTTGGCTTTTGTCAAATAGACGAACAATGGCCGGAACGATCAAATGCATATACTCCTCCCCACTAGGCCCAAATATCAAAAATGTGTGTAGAATCCTTTCTGATGGTTGTCGTCTTGGTGTAGTATCCTTGTCTAGGGTGTCAAGCATAAGCGGAATCAAGCCAGCCAGGTACTTCTTGAATTCTCCTTCCAGCGACTTTGCGATTGCCTCGACAAGAGACAATATTGTTGCTTGGACCTGGTAAGAGCAATCCCAGAATTCACGAATAACCTCAATGATTTCTGGCAAAAAGGCTCGGATGTGTTGTCTAACAATGGTCACTAGGATTGCTAATTGGTTAAAGTAGGACTCAAGACGACTTGTGGGAGTGCTTCGGATGACGGCGAGGAAAGCAGGGATAATTTGCCCTAAGAATGGTACGCATTTCAAACCCAAGGTCTTGAATATGGTGACAATGGCATCGATGACAGCAGAGTGGTATTGGGAGAGAGAACTTTCGTTGAGAATGTTTTGAAGGAGGGTGTTGATCACCACAGTTGGATAATACTCCTCATTGGAGGGCGTGAGACCTTGCATAATAAGGGAAACGTCTGATACCGCCTGGACTTCATTGACATGATGGATATCAGGTGAAGATTCACTAATTTGCTGATGTTTATATGGATCCAAAGCGCCGAGAATACCAAGCAACTTTATGGTTTCCTTTCTCAGTGACCCGGTTTGCTCGGTTTTTATAATGTTAATTAGAACAGCTAGGAGGTTTGGATATTCAATATAAGGTTCGATGACATATCCTGCGTTACTCGCAAGTTGGCCCAACGTTCGTAACGCTGCTTCTCGCTTAGACTGGGATGATAAATCTTGAAGCGCTTCCAAGATAATAGGCATAAGCTGTGGTAAATATTGCCTCATATCCTCCCCACCCACTGTCGCAAGTTCGCCAATGGCTTTCAATGTCGTCGACGCGACTCCGGCATTTGGATCAGTTGTTTTTGGAAATAGAGCCGTCACCATGGGGTCAACATAGGATCGAACAAGTTTCGTGGCATTCGCAACAAACAAGCTGATCAGCTGTGCGCTTTCCTCCTTTTGGCGGGACGTGGTAGCAAAACTGAGTCCAGTCAACAAATTCACCAGCAGTTTTCGTAACGGCGGGAAAACGTAGGCAGGATTGACGCTAGAAAGTCGTCCGATAATACTAATCGCTGCTTCCCGAACAGCAAATACTTCATCGTTCACTGCAAGGAAGAGGCATCGAACATTCTCAGGTTTGGCCAAATGGCGGTCGAACTTTCGGTCTAGTGACTCCAGGACGATTCGTCGAATTTCCGGGTCTGGATCCCCCACGCCAACAGATAGAAGAGTATCTATAACTTCGCTGACAACTTGGATGGAGTGACTACTGGTTTGATTGATGATTGGATCGTGGACGAATAGTTGGCAACACGTTAACGCAGACGCTTTCCGGATTTCCGGATTGTCATTATTGACAAATGTGATAGCAACGTCGCGAACAAATTCGTTCAAAATATGTCCTATGAAAGTCAGACCAAAGTTAAAAGGAATTAAGGGGTATTGTGGTGGCTAAAACTAACCAGAGAAGTCAAAGCTGCCAAGCGTATGTAATGCAAGGGCTATTTCAGTATCAGTTGGTTCTTGCAGGAAAGTTCCGTAGTCCTTTGCAAACGAAGGCATTGGCGGTGGCCGATTTTCCGGGCAGCCAAGGGGTCGAAACGGGGAACCAGACAGGACTATGCTTAGCATATCAAGCAATTTTTCTTGGATCGTTGCCTTGATGGGAGGTATATAGTGCGCCATGTCCACCAAAGCCTGCGTGAGAGATTCGCTTAGCCCGCACGCGAATATTGGATCCAGTAAGGCCTCCATATATTTGCTAAGGGTTTGTCCAACGGCCAACGATAACATGCTGATGCACTCGAACATCGGACCTTCGTTGACCGCTGCGCGGTTGCGACTATAGGCATATTAGCGCGGAGCAAAACCACAGATGAACTAATTTTCTGGCTTACGCTTTCATTGTTAGGCCTTCCCGTATATAAACTATAATCCCATCAAGAAACTGCCCGATAGAGTTGCCCACCGCATTCGCGATTTTTCCAATGGCAATGAAAGCGGCGTTTCGCTCCTTATCCCGCTTTAACTGCGCTTGTAAGTATATCATAAATCTATGTAGATATACATTGGTAAACTCTAGAGGTGCGTAGGATGCTAGAATCGGGATGGTAAGGACGATCTGTGTTCGAATCTTCGGATCACGGTGATCTTTGAGGCGTAGTACTATTTCGCAGGTATTTCGATAATGCTCGTTCATGAACATGGCCCCTTTCAGGAGGAGCTCTTTCAAGGTGAGGAGCGAGCCATGAATCCAATCCACATTGCTGGACCTTAAGCCCTGCAAAGACTCCTCGTAAATCCGGCCAAACCATTGTTGACGGACCTGCACATCTCTAGCCGCCAGTATTTCGAAACATTCGCTTACTGCTTCGGCAGAGGTCTCCCGAATGAGAACCTTTGGATCTCGCAATGCTACCCAAATGAGCTCAAATATCTGTGGGACAAAGCCGTAAAGTAGGGTCGGGGAACCGTTTGCAAGCTCCCGGATGACTAGGACAGCTGCAAACCGTCTACTCTCTTGTCTTTCAGACTGTAACCATTCCAGGGCAGATTGGATTTCGCTTTCCACCAGCTCCGCAGTCAAAGCACCTCCAGGCTTGGCCAGACGACCCAGGGAGCGTGCTGCATATATTAAAACTGCGTTATCATTGCTACGTAGGGCACTTCGTAAGTAGCTTGCGAACCGGGTGGTTTTTTGAGCAGCATCCACGCCATCGAAATCGATCAACCTGTCGAGGGCGAGAAGCCCACCAATCTTCTCGTTTGCGTCATTTCCGGTAACAACGAGCTGGGCGATACGTTGAGAGACAACGTTGTAGTATTCGATGAATTTATCGGGAGGAAGCTCTAAAACATGGGGGAAATAAATCGTCAGCAAATCCCTCACCTTAGCTCACAGAGTTTGAGATTTAAAGAGTAAAGACGAGTGATATAACCTCTAGAAACAGCGACGACATTATCGTGGAGCTCGTATGATGCGCGGGAGCGGGTGTCTTCGTGCTTGGACTTCAGATCGTGGAAAATGCGCTGGGTCGCGTCAGTCCCCGAAGCTGCCTGCGCCATGATGGGGTATTGATTTGGAAACTGGCATGTGGCATCTGCCTCATGCAAGCAGGCTAAACATAGATACTCATCGAGGTATGCTGATATTTCCGCAGAAGTTGATATCTCTTGCAGTGAGTTGTGGTTGACGCTATTGTGCTAGGCGGTATGTAATGGTGAGGCTCAAATCCCGTGACTGAGGATAAATACTTCCCGGCTCCACATCTGAACAGTGTACGGACTGTACCCTACTTACTGTAGGTCTGGACTGGACTAATTAATCTCTCATATGCAAAGATGCTTTGAAATTACTTTATATTAGGCTACCAAATAAAGTACAGCTTTCGTAGAATATTATCATAGGCCACCCTGCTAGAAGCCGAAGGGCGAAATTCTAGAATTCTATCCTACAAACTTGATCGATAACCAAATAGCGTAAAAGCGTTGTGGTCAGATCTCCCAGCTCATATTTTATAAAAGTAAAGTTTGGCACAGTGCATAAATTCCATGATTCACCTAGATCTACTTTAAATATGCATTTTGAGAAGGCTGTTCAAAGCTCTACAATGGTTTCGGTATACTTTGATATAACTCTGCGTTTATGGTTTACTATGTCAACCGTACGAAAATCTTCATTGGTGTCGAGTCCACTTTTTCCATGACGGTTGGACTGACAACCTTCAACTGTCAGCGGGTTGCGAATGTGCTGAGGACAACAATGGCAGCCAGGCTATCTCCTACGGCGAATTTGTTTCGCAAATCTCGACTATTTGCGCTTCCCCCAACCCTCACTCCTCCAGCCCAAGCCGCATCCTCGAGCCAAATCGCCGAATCCGATACTGCAACCCTTCCTTATCCTATCCGCGCTGCAATTGTTACCCCAGATTCATCACTAGCAAGGGGCGATTGGGGCCTCAAGCGACCATTGCCAGCGAAGTCGACGATACAGAGTTCATCAACACCCGTTGTGCGGATCAATGCACTAGACACGTTTGAGCATGTCACCGATTTCGAATCCGCCGGAGACCATATCAAGACCCTGGCGAAATGGCAGGAACTCTCACTGCCAATATCGCTGCCTAAGAACAATGGAATTGCGATACAGGTCGGTGGGGGAAACCATGAGAGCGTTTTCGAAACCAAAATAGATAATACACACGAAACTCCCAACACACCAGCGCCAGATTCCAAGCGATTTAGGTTTGGTGGCCCGTGGGTAGCTGGTCTAACGGATATTGAATTCGATCGATACCTAGCATCCGTTCGCCGCCGAAAGCCAGAATTTATGAAGAAACTACGACAACTCGTTGCAGAGGGGAAACTGGCCGATGCGAGGCGCAAAGCCCGGGAGGGAGGAGAGAATCTCGACGATTTACAGAAGCCTCCAAGCATCAGCGAGAAGGAGTTCCAGACCGCTCTAAGAACTTTGAGAGCCGACCCTACAGCTTTGGGACCGATAATCTCCAAATTTTTGGACCTGCCTCCGCCTCCCCAGACCCCGAGCCACCGGATCCACCTCAGCAGTTGGAGCGCAGCGCCGTCTGAAGCATCGTCTGCAGAATATGGCCGCCGCGGCCCACCCAAGACTCATCCTTCGGCAGGTTTGTCTTATCTACGCACGGGCGCTCAAATTGTCAACCACCCCGTTGTTGGACCGCAAAAACATCCACGACCCGTTCCGGCACGAATTCTTCGACCAAAGCGCCGGCACAGAGGAAATGCTTACAAAGCTGTAGTTGGAGTGGGAGGTATCGTCACAGAGGACGTCAATGCTCATGCGTTTAGGGAGCACAATGGCCCCGGGGGAATCACTGAATTTGACCCCGATGTTCCTGGCGGTTCCAAGTACTGGGTCCACCCTGTGCGTGCCTCAGTGACATCAGAGGGCAAGATCTCTCTTGCAATCGATAGAGCATCGGACGCCGCCAAAGCGCTTCATGGCGGTCTCCCTGAAGCAGAGCCACTGCCGGACTATGTCCGTGGCACCCAACGAACGTTCGACGACTTGGTCACAAAAAGACCTGTGAATCGGGCCATGGCGGGTGCGGGGACAAATAGTAGCCCACAAGACATACTAAACCTTCTCAAGGAGTCGAAAGAGTCAAACCCGGATTCCTCGTGAGATAACATTCTAGACTGTACAGTACACCCTAAACGTTGGAAGTTGTTATTTAGATTTAGCAACATCTGAAACACATTTTTCAGCCACCTTCTGCAGATTACTTTGCAATCGGAGTTACTTTCTTTCCCTATCTCTACGTATTCCGTATATATTATTTATTTTCATTATTTATCGCATTTACTGTAAACTCTACAAATCTTCTAGGTGTGTGAAGACGTAAGTTTCACATCACGTGATGTAGGGCACACAACGAAGCGAAATCTCCGCCAAAACGACATCACGAAATCCACACCTCCATCAATCTTTCTTTCCTCCTCGTCCCGCCCGCAACTTTCGAATCCCAACCAGCACACCAAAAACCGCCAAAATGGGTCGCGTCCGCACTAAGGTAAGAGAATCACAAAATCCTCCAATTCCTGCTATAACGGAATTCCTAGATTGCTAACTGCAACGCCAACAGACCGTCAAGAAGTCCGCCAAGGTCATCATTGAGCGGTACTATCCCAAGCTCACTCTAGACTTCGAGACCAACAAGCGCATTTGCGATGAGATCGCTATTATTGCCTCCAAGCGTCTGCGCAACAAGGTGCGCTCCAATATTCCGCCACGGACAGGAACTAAGATATGACTTGACGATTGGTGAATTCTAATATTTCGAAATAGATTGCCGGCTACACCACCCACTTGATGAAGCGTATCCAGCGCGGCCCTGTCCGTGGTATCTCCTTCAAGCTGCAGGAGGAGGAGCGTGAGCGCAAGGATCAATACGTCCCCGAGATCTCGGCTTTGGACGTCTCGCAGACCGAGAGCGGACAGCTGGATGTTGATGCTGATACCAAGGACCTGCTCAAGAGCCTCGGTGTAAGTTTTCAATGCGCCTTGAAAAATGAAAATTGCAGGTTGTTCTCTAACTGTTTCCTTCTCTCGTTTCGTTTAGTTTGATGCCCTCAAGGTCAACGTCGTCCCAGTCAGCCAGCAGACGAGCGATAACCGCCCTCGTCGCTATGGCGGTGGCCGTTAAATTCCCTCCGTTTCTATGAAAAAAATTGGTTGTTAAAAAGGTTTTCATCTTAAGGTCGCATGCAATGATGGAATGAAAGGCGTTTTTCCCCCTCGTTTTATTCCCCATTTTTTTAGGGCGGGAACTGGACGGATTGAAAACAGGAAAGAAAAAGGGCCGCTGTGATCGACTGTCCCGCATTGGAGTCATCGTGCGACGCCCTCCTCTTTTTACTTTCAGTTTTTTTATTGCAGGTTAACTCACGACAAACCGGACAAGAATATAAAGGGTATTTATCTCAAGACAAGGTGTCGCTGATTCCTCACGGATGATGCTTGATTGCCAAAATTGTTCTTTTGTTTGCTTTTTCAAGTTTACCTCAACACCTTTTAAGAGGCGAGGCTGCTTGGAGTGACGCTCCTTGAAAATTTAGCCTCACCATTGCCTCAGTGCTCTTGAGGTATGGTATAGATAATATTTATTTTGGAATGGACGAAAAACGGTAGGTCCTAGATCAATTGCTAGTTCGATTGATATATACTTGACTCAAAAACTTGCGGATGTAGATGTTATCATTGTTCGAATAAAAAACCTTGGTAAACTCCTTTTATCCCCTCCTGCAGAACCCGTTATAGTGCACGCCGGATATGGCACCGCCTTTGGACGCACGCCTCAACGCGAAACAACATTAAATACGTTAAATAGTAGGGAGGATATCATCATCTTCGTCGTCGTCGTCGTCGTCGTCGTCGTTTGGCGCATGTTGCCTTGCGGTACCAAGTTGCTTCGTTGGCTCAAAGCCTTCAATCGAGCCACCACATAAATCTTCCGCGTGCAACGATGGAGGTTGAACCATGGCTGCTTTAGTGCTTGTGCCCTGCTGTTTCTCCAAGATATTCACACCAACCCGTCCTGCAGCCAACCCGCGGTGGTTCGTAGCGCTATCTCCTCTTTCAATAGCAAGCGCGGCCTGGCCAGCCTCCCGATCATCACGAACAGCCAACTGCCCCATCCCATCCACAATCGCCTCAGGTTCCAAGCTCTTATCACTAATCACCAGCCGGCGCATAGCCTCTTCGACATCACTCGCCCCCTTTACCTGCTCTTCCTGCACAACCTCCCCCCCGATTTCACCCTCCTTCCCCTTCATCCTATTCCTCTCCTTCCTGGCCCTCCCTTCCTCCAGTAGTAAAATCTGCTCCGCCTGCGCTTGTCCCGTCCCAACAGAGCTCCTCTCCCACGCCGGCTGGTCAATCAGCTGCACACGAATATACATGGCGCGCTCCGCACACTCGTCTGAACACCATTTCTCAATCTGCTCCTTCGGTACAACCTTCATTTCCTTCCCGCGCCCGCCAGGCCCACTCCCTTTCTTCCCCCATACAATCCTGAACTTCGCCCTAGGGTCTTCCTTCCTATGTTCATTGGCGCAGAGTACGTAGCCGCAGCGGCCGTCAATGTTCCTTTCCAGGATTAGATTGTCATAGTCCGATGGCTGGAATGGGATGAGGGCTTCTTTAAAGGCTTGGACGTCTGCGGGAAGAGGGGAAGAGGCTTGGGCAATGGGGGAACTAGGGAAGGAGAGGAGTTCCTCGATGCGGGCGAGGATTAGGGCCTCTGTGTCCTTGCGGGCTTGTATTTGGTGGGCGTGGTGGAGGGCTATGGCTAGATGGCGGGGATCAGGGGCTGGTTTGCGTTGTTTGGTCACAGCTTTTGGTCTGGAGGTGGCGGCGGCGGTAGTTGTGCGGGAGGGGTTTGTGTTTGGGGGCTGGGGCGGGGGCGGGGGCGGGGGCGGGGTTTCTTTGGTGAAAGCTGCATGGATTGCAGGTAGTGAGGATTTCATGGTGGGTGGCCCTTGAGGTGCGGGATTGTTGGACATTCTGGCGGTGTTACTGTAGCGTAAATGCACCTGGGAGGCAGAAGGGGATCACCTGGACGCGAAGCCAGGGGACTTATTTCGTCCCCTTTTCCTCTTCCCTTCCCTCCTCTTCTCGTCTCCTTCTAGACACCCGATGAGACGACAGCGGGAAGGAGAAGACTAATTAATAGAAGCAATTTTTTTACCCGCTGGAAGAGGCTAGAAGTTTAGTTCGGCAGCAACCCGATAGCAGCCAAACAGTAGTTGGATATCAGAAAATATTCGAGTTTCACACTTGGAGGGAGAAGTGAACTGCAGCTGCTGTTTCAGAAGCCTAGGGCCAAATGAATTGGCGTTGAACACGGATAGATATTCTCTTTTAACTCACATCAGCAGAAGAGGAGTGATATCAAACCCAGTCTTTCAATCCAACCAGTGGTTTGGGTCTCATACGTCGCGGTTGATGGTGGAAGTGGCGTAGGCGGCGACATCTAGTTCACACCTAAATGAGCCGCACCAGCCACAGCTTACAAACTGCTTCCTCCACCATCATTCATACCAACGACAAACCATCACGACCAACTATTTGCTATCTGAACCAAGTGGGCTGTTGACACTCCCGCTGTTCTACAAATCAACCTCCATTCCTACGTTCCTTTATATCCTCTAACATTGAATGTTTTTGGCGTAATAAATCTCTCCTGTCCCGTAAATCCTCGGTTCCATATCTCAACTATCCTGGTGAGACTTCCCCACTTGTTCCTGGGCCTATTGAATACTCCGGATCAGGAGTGTTAGCTGCCGGACAACCCCTGTTTTGGCTGCTGACGTGGTTTAGGTCTATGAACTTCTACGGTTTCAGCCTCTACTGGCATATCCTGCGCAACGAAGGAGCCTTAATAAACTAATTTGTCTGCTGCGAAAACTCAATTTGGCGGTCTGTTGTTGTTGCTGTTGTCGCTGTCGTCTTCAGCCCTGGAGTCAGAGAGGGTCACAACCAAAGCCGCAACCCCCGCCAACCCCCTAATTACTCTGCGCATCCAGCGAGAAACCTAACTTAGACCCCGCGTTCTACCCGTTCTATTAATTCGGCTCCAGTATAATTTCTGCGAGGTGAATGCAACCGTCCAACCAAATGTCGGGCGTTCCGTTCACAGTCAGGGCGGTGTTTGAATACACCTCCGAGCACGAGGATGATCTTAACTTTTCGGTCGACCAGATCATCAAGGTAACCGCGGAGGAGGATGATGACTGGTACTTTGGAGAATATGTGGATGAGTCGGGCTCCAAGAAAGAAGGCATTTTCCCTCGGAATTTCGTCGAAAGATACGAACCCCCCGCACCCCCTCGACCGACGAGACCTTCGAGGTCAAGGAAGGAGCCTGAACTTCCTGCTGCTGCTACTGCTCCTCCAGTGGACCCAACTCTCGCCACTGCCCCTGCACCAATGTCTCCGAAGATTGTAAATGAACGCGCTGAACCAGAACATGAGCAAGTACCAGCAATGCCACAGGCAGCAGCAGAACCTCAGCTACCACCAGCGCCACAACCCGTTGAGGCTGCTCAAGCGACCGCTGCAGCGCCAGTTGCACCCCCTTCCCCGAAACCCGTCGAAGCGCAACAACCCGTGCAAAAGCCAGCGTCAAAAGCTCCGCCTCCGGCAGTAGCGGAAAAACCTACGGGCTCCTCATTTAAAGACCGTATCGCGGCATTTAACAAACCTGCAGCCCCTCCAATTACTCCATTCGACCCGAATAAGCCTCCTTCCTCCTCCTCGTTTATCAAGAAACCGTTTATTGCTCCTCCTCCGAGCAGAAATGCTTATGTACCACCGCCTATGGAGCAGCCACAGAAGATATATAGGCGAGAAGAAGACCCCGATATTGTGGAGCGCACCAGCCATGATAGGCCCGTGCCGGAGCGCCCCATTATATCTGCAGATCCTGAGGAGACAGAAGACCAGCCCAAGCCTACGAGTTTGAAAGAGAGAATTGCATTACTACAAAAGCAGCAGCTTGAGCAGGCGGCACGTCATGCAGAAGCTGCTCAGAAGAAGGAGAGGCCCAAGAAGCCTCCAAAGAAGCGCATGGAGTCTCAAGAGCGGACGGAACAAATTGGCGCTGTTCATGGCGCTGAGCTAGAAAGGATCGAAACTTCCGAAACCGCCAAGGATTCCAATGCCGCGGCTTCCATCCATGAAGGTCCCGAATCACCTGGGCGCGCCCGCTCTCCTACGCAGCCCTCCAGGGAGCTCACAAGTGATACCAACGATGCAGACTATTCCGGCGCTGGGGATACTGAAGAGGCTGATGAAGCTTCCACCGGAAGGGAAGACACCGACGACCAACATCGCGAGTTGAGGAAAAAGCAAGCGTCGGATTCTAAACAGGCTTTAGACGGTGAGGATGAGATTGAGGAGGAACCAGATGACGAGGAGGAAGAGGAAATAGACCCCGAAATTCGACGGCGCATGGAAATTCGTGAACGGATGGCTAAAATGAGTGGCGGTATGGGCATGATGGGGATGTTTGGTCCTCCGGGAGGACTCCCACCGGCCGGCGGATTCCGAAAGTCAAAACCGCCTGCAGCTGATTCCGAGCGGAAATCGTCTGAGGACCATCGACATTCTTCATCTGCCATGCATGCACCTCCCGTCCCTTTAATGGGCTTGCCAGGAATGTATGCTAAGAAACCCGCTGAGCCAGCGCCAGAAGTGGGCGAAGACGAGGGCCAGGAGGTTCAGCCAACTCCTGATCCGAGATCTACGGAGCCACCTGTCGAAGAGCCACCCAAACCCCCGACCGAGCTCCCACCAGCGCCTACAGAGCGGGCGGTAGCACCACTTCCACCCCAAGGTATATATAAATATCTCCAGTCTAAGTAGTTTGATAACCTGAAATATCGTCCAATTTTAACCTTTTATGTAGACCAACCCGCGTCCTCACCTCCACCAAAACTCGCAAGGCCCTTTCCACCACCAATTCCGAAGGAGCTTCCGGCTCCCCCTATCCCCACAGATTGTAAGTTATCCGCCTGAGTTCTCCACTACCTCCTAATACTAATACAATTTCTGAAGCTCGCCCATCGACGTTGCCATCGAGACCTATTGCCTCACCAAGCCTTGGTAGTGAATCCGATGACGAACTCTCTGCCCCTCAAGGTCCTGGACAGCAGCCTTCAGATTCCTTGGACCTTTCGGACCGGAATGGGGCGCCGCAGTCGCCCAGACAATCGTTCAGCCCTGAGCCATCCGGTAGTTTAAAGTCGCCTACTATGAGTGCTGAAAAACGTGCCAGCCGTGGCCCCCCACCAATACCCCTTGCCAGTCCTCCTTTACCTTCGCCTAGCCACACTCGTCCGCCACCCCCTCCTCCGCCCATGCCTGGCCGTAGGTCTACCAATGACAGTAAAATGAACGCCTCCACTCCAACCACTATGTCCGGGGGGGACAACAGCGAGGAAGAAGTTACCGAGTATGATGGGGACTATGACACGGACATTGCATCCGGGGTAAAGCACAAAGATGCGTTGAAGGCACATGTGCGTGAGTCAAGTTTTGATGAAGATACCATAACAGATGAGTTCTCTGCGCAGTCTCCCAGGAGCCCACAGGACATGCGGCCTCCTCCTCTTCCCCCCACTGCCGCCCCTCGTGCAGTTCCTCCCCCACCACCCACTCAGCCACCGAAACACGCGCGAAAATCCGCAGACATGCCTAGAGGCCCACCTCCGCCAGTGCCTCCCTTAAAGGATCAAACTGGAAACGCAGCGGATGATAGTGAAGACTACGACCCATTCCGCTATAGTGCCCGTTCACCCGTACCTCCTAGCGGACTCCCCAGCTTACCCTCTAGTGCACCGCGAGTCGAACTAAACCTGCCACTGCGAAACCCCCCTCCTGAGGATGAAGATGATGATCTCTATTCAGCCTCGCTCCCCCGACCGTTTCAACAGCAGCCACAGCCACTCTCTACTGAGAGGGCGGCTCCTGGAGCTCCCCCATCGTGGAACCCACCGAGGCAGTCTATGGATGCTCCCAGGTCTGCGCCAAATGCTCGCAGATCAATGGACGTTTCGCGCCCCACTGGAGACCAAGGATATATCGCAAGCGACGTGGACTTGGGCGCCAGCTCACTCTGGTGGACACAGCCTAACTTACCACCTCCAGCCTTCCAGAAACGGCGCGACGTCCATTTCGAGATAGACCAATCCACCCCGACCAACCGCGGCGGTGACACCACCGTCTCCAAGGCCGTCTATATCCTCTTCATGGATTACTCACAAACCATCGTAACCGTCCAATTCGATTCCAAAAACCCCATCGACGCCATCCTCGAGCAACGTCACGAACCTCCTCCCCAGCGCCTGCGCCAAGACCAGCTCGAAAGCGCCCACGAGCAATTCGGCACTCGCATCTCCGACGCTGTCACTGCAAAGCAAAACAGTATAGTGGGAGACGGCACGCCGCACGGCCTCGTCCTATCACTCCTAACCCCTCTCTCCGACGCGCTACCGCCAATCGGCACGCGCGCCTACGGCTCCCTTGTCTATGCTAATCTAGCCAACGCGTCTGTGCAGCAGGTCGATGAGATTCGCGCGGGCGATATTGTCACGTTCCGGAACGCGCGGTTCCAAGGCCATCGCGGAACGATGCATCAGAAGTACAGTGCTGAAGTGGGTAAGCCGGACCATGTGGGTATTGTTGTCGATTGGGATGGGACGAAGAAGAAGATCCGGGCGTGGGAGCAGGGGAGGGAAAGTAAGAAGGTTAAGATGGAGAGTTTTAAGTTGGGAGATTTGAAGAGTGGGGAGTGTCGGGTTTGGAGGATTATGCCGCGGAGTTGGGTTGGGTGGGACGGCTTGCACTGAGTGGATGAGCTTTTGTGTGTTTGTGTTTTGTGAGTGGGTAAAGGGGTGTGACAAGAACCTTATCAGGGGAAGCAGGAGGGATGGTATAAAGGAACGAACCCTTTTATTGTTTATTGTCTTATGATGAATGCTCCTTCATATTCCCCTATTTTTTTACCCTTTGAAATGTGCATACGCCTTTTTTTTATTTATTTATTTTGTGCTGCTTTCTTCCCCCGTCTTTGCATGAAATATAACGTTCCTAGATGAGCTGGGTTCGGCCGATTAGGCGCTGCTTTAACGTAGTATACATATAGCGACTGCAGTAGTCAAGAATGAGATGTTATCACTTGCCGTCGTTGGAGGTGGATGTGAAGCGGGCGTCGCACCCCCCCCCCTTTTTTTTTTGGCCTGTAATTTATGATTTTGTCCCTTGGATCACTATTCATATTGGCCTGATTAATATTCGGCGTTCAATTTACCATATTTATGGGATATATTTTCTTCTTCTCCATTTTTTCTTTCATTCTTTTTCATTCCTCTTTTTTTCTTTTTCTTTTTTTTTTTTTTTTTCCCGGAGGAATTGCGATGAGTGGACGAATTTTCTATTATACATATATTCGAACCCTCTCCGTCGCTCTGCCTCCCATTTTCACTCATTCTTTTTCTGCTCATCAGCTACGCGAAAGAAAAGAACATGTCGCCCTGCTCCTGATAGTTTTTCGCATATAATTAGGTGGTACCTCCAGCCTTCGATCACCAAATGCTCCCCGCAAAACGGCTCTGCCCACCCCCGCATGACCACGGCGGCCTGGAGTGACATAGGGACGAAAATATCTTTTGACATATTTCCTGGCCGTAACACAGGAGTTGAAATACAGATATCTCAGCTCAGACTTAAAACAGCTGTGATTGTTGCTATGCAAAGAAGCGCACCGACGCCCATTCGTCATGTATAATGCATATAAATATGCATTCGACCCATCGGGCACTACAGACTGCCGTCCGTAGCTTGTCTTTCCATGTTGCGAGTTCGGTCCGAATCATCGCTCTATGTTTTCGCCCCTCATCCTTAAGTCTGTTTAGTCACTCCTGTGCGCTTCTTACGAGTTACTGGATCTGGACCCCGACACCAAGCGCGATGTAGGGGGCCTCGGGCTAATGGCATGTTTTCCGACCTCGCATCTCAGGATGCTCCATTATTATACTCCTGTATGAGCTGCTTGGAGTTTGCCATCCATGACTATGATCCAAGCTAGCCTATGTCTGACCTCGGGGTTAATTTTTAACCCACACACTACAGAATAACCAGAGCCAGAGGGGGAAAGGCCTTCACATTTCCCAACATGCACATGTTTTGAGAAATTTTAGCATTGGTACTATACAACTGATATCCTGCAGTGTTGATGGCCAAGCAAACTCGTTTGAGCGAAGAGAACAAACCGCCCTCTCAGGAGACAGCAGGGCTTGCCATTGATGTTGAGCCGGCACCGAATCTATCCCCTATTTCGGATTCTGAGAAGAGCCATCACCATGATCCAGAGAAGGGCAGAGTCATTACGTACCTGAAAACTCGTAAAGCGGCCCGCCAAGATGCGAAAAAGGTCAATCCCGTTTTGCAAGATACAACAGCGGTAGTAGCAGCAGCAGCAGCAGCAGAAGCTCCCAAAAGACCAAAACTCCGCTTCCCCAATCCCATCAAGTCCCTTATAATCCTCCGCGAAAAGGACACCCTAATCGCCCTCATAGCGAATGCCATAATGTTCGCTGCCTTCTACGCCATGAACGCCGCCATCACCTTCCTCTTCCACGACATCTACGGCTACAACAACTTCCAAATTGGTCTCTGTTACATTCTCATTGGTGCCGGGGTGTGCATAGGCTCCATCGCCAACGGCTTCATCCTCGACTATAACTACCGCCGCATTTCCAAGAAAACTCGGCATCCCCACCGTCCGCAACACGCAGCAAGACCTCCGCTATTTCCCTATCGAGCGTGCACGGCTGTAAATCGTGTTCCCGCTGGTGTTCGTGAGCGCCTGCGCCATTGTGAGCTTTGGATGGGTTCTGCATTTCCTCGTCCCGATTGCTGCGCCGCTAGTGCTTCTTTGCATATCTGGGGCTGCCCTTACGAGTGCTGTAAATACGGTAAGTACGCTCATCGTGGATCTGCACCCGGGTAGGGCAGCTACAGTAACGGCATCGAATAATTTGGTCCGCTGCTTGTTTGGGGCCGGTGCCACGGGGGTTATTTCTCCCATGATTCATGGGCTGGGAGTCAGGTGGTGTTTTACCCTTATTGCTTTTATCATGGCGGCCACATCCCCTGTCATGCTCGTCGTGATACGCTTTGGGCCAAAGTGGAGGGAAGAGGGGCGCCTTAAGGCCGAGGCGCGATCAGAACGATATGATTCAGGTTGCCGAGGGAATGGAGAGTCGGCTAAAAAGGTATTGGTAACGTGTATATGACGTTAGGGGGCTCATCGTTTCAGGATATTGATATATCGGCGCAGCGTGAGTGGGGGCAAATGGTTTCGGACGAGAGAAATCTGTTCCAACGACGAAATGACCAGAACATGAGTAATGTGTAGAATTAGATAATTATGAAAATATCTAGTGACATTGAATAAAGCTATTTCCAAACATATACTGTACATATTCTCATTTAAAGGCAAAATATGCTCGTTCCAAAGGTTGGCGCTCTGTCTCCCATGCTAGCCAGTCTGATCTCGTAGTCCTAAAGGCAAATTCATATTAACGTCTATTCGATACCCACAAAGGTATAAGGGTAGAAAGAAGAATAAGGCATGGGGAAAAAAGAAATAAGATAAGAATAAAAAATAGTAAACTCACGGCAATAACCCCATTGCATTAACCTTCCACACCCCGAGCGCCAGCAAAACACACTGCATCAGCACATACACAGCCTTAACCCCTAGCATCTGCCCCCTAGTACTCTCCGTCTCAAACTTCACAAAAGCGCTGTTCGTATTCAGTAGACCCTGGATGGGCCCCTTGAACAGCATGAACACCATCATGATGCTGAATATCTGCAGGCTGTTGCCGGACATATACATCATGATTGCGTTCATGGGCAGTTGCTTTGTGGGCGCCAGGGCGAGTTCCCAGGCCTTTTTTAATTTTAGCGCGTCGGTTTCGGCGGCTTTGCGGAGGGCGGCGGCGGTGGTGGTGGATTGTTGTTGGTGTTGTGGGGAAGTTCGCTGCTGGGAGGGAGGATGGGGTCAGCTTGTGGGTTTCTTGACGCGGGTTTTTTCCCTTCTTTTTTCCTTCTGGCTTTTGTTTGGCTTGAAAAGAGGGTACATACCTGCTTTGTAATGGGTTTGCTGGCGGAATAGCCCGGTGGATCAGGGATATTGGTTGATTTCGGGGGTCGCGGAGGTGTAGCAGCGTTCATTTCGATGGCCCATCGCGGTGGAGGGGGAGGTGATGGGGTGGCTTCTGGAGCCATTTTTCTGGACAAAATTTATTTCTCTTTCGCTTTTTAAAGTAGCTGAAGGGGATGGCTCTGTGCTGGACGGTGTGCTGGTAAGTTTGGAGGAGGGGTTGCAGTAAATGTTTCGTTGAGTTGTAAGTTGAGAGGTTGGAAGGTCGGAGGTTGTAGCTTGAGGCCGTCGTCGTCGATTCATTTCTCCGAAGCGGAAGGCGGCTCCTTATTCTTCAGAGACACAGCTCAACCTCCAACTTCTGAACAACATCCTAACAACTTCCTGACAACCTCAACCGCACTATACAACACTCCTCTAACCTCACCGTGCGATATTCCTACGTTTACGTGTCCTTCTGCCTCGAATTGGCCCCCTCGATATTCAGATACGGTCATGGTTGGGAAATGGGCACCCTGATCACTGCCCTGCCTACTCCCACCAACAGAAGGCGTTCCATGTGATAGCGTCGCCCAGAAGCCACCCTAGACACCTTTGGACCGGACGAAAAAGCAGGCTTTGGGATTAATAACTAAGTCAAGATGAGTTCGAGCGGGGGAGATGCGAGGCTGTTTGCAAGGGTATGTTCTGCTTGCTGTCTCCTGACTTGTATCACAAGTATCCATTTCTGTGGCCCGCAAATGAATCAATACGTACCTGTATAAACGGGCTATGATCGTCCCTTAACTCAGAGATTCTTGTACCGCTTGTTGAGTGCGCCATCATCGCTTCTGCCCCAAAGTTTGCGTTTGGTCGTCGATACGGCGCCCCGCTCCATCATATACTATTCATAAGCACTGTCTCTTGCACGTTATTCTACCCCCTTTGTTATAGTTCCTTGGAAATCCAATCGCCGGGAGTTTTATCTTACAACTCGCGTCCAAATGGTTGCCTTTCCTCCTCTATATGTATCCTCGGGCTCACTCACCACCCATCGTTTGCAGGGCAAAGTCGCGGAGCTCCGTCAGGAGCTCAACAGCGGCGGCAAGAAGGATCGAAACCACTCTGCGAAGAAGATTACGTTGAAGAAGATCGTCGCCAATATGACTATGAGCAATAATGATATGGTTGCGCTTTTCCCCGACGTGATTGGCTGTATGAATATTCCGAGCTTGGAGATTAAGAAAATGTAGGGCGGATCACCGAAACCTGACGCGGGGGAGGATCTGATGGGACGCAACGAAACTGATATTGTGGAAATAGGTGCTTTTTATTTCTCGTCAACTACGCCAAGTCGAAGCCGGATGTAGCTCTTAATGCTCTACCAATTCTAATCAATGTATGGATACCGAGACTGAGGGTTTATACACCTGTTGGAGATACACACTGACTGGAGCCCTGTAGGACATGGAGGATTCGAATCCCCTCGTGCGGGCGCTTGCCTTGCGGACAGTATCTTATATTCATGTCCCCAAGTTTGTTGAAGCGACGCTCCAGCCGCTTAAATTCCTATTGGGGGACGACGACCCCTATGTTAGAAAGACTGCTGCTTTTTGTGTTGCAAAACTATACGACCATGACCCGAGGCTCGTGGAGAAGTCCGACTTGATCTATCGACTGAATGAAATGCTCAAGGATGATAATCCCACTGTCGTATCGAGTGCTCTAGCTGCACTCACTGACTTGTGGGAACGAAGCGAGTCTATTCAGCTTACGATTGATTATAAGAGTGCATCTAAAATAATTTCCATCTTGCCAGATTGTTCCGAGTATGTACTCTATCACTCTGAGAAGTGAGTTTCTGATACATCAGTGCTAACAACATCAGATGGGGCCAAACATACGTGCTGGAAGCATTAATGTCTTACGTGCCGCAGGAATCAGCAGAAGCGCTTCTCTTGGCCGAACGAATCGCACCCCGTCTATCGCATTCCAATTCAGCCGTTGTACTGACCTCTATCCGGGTTATCCTTTATTTGATGAATTATATATCAGACCAGAAGCAGATTACCTCCCTTTCACGAAAGCTTTCTCCACCCCTGGTAACCCTTTTATCCAAAGGGCCAGAGGTTCAGTATCTCGCACTACGAAATGCCATCTTGATATTACAGCGGCGACCTGAAGTATTGCGGAACGATATCCGCGTGTTCTTTTGTAAATATAATGACCCGATTTATGTCAAAGTGACAAAATTAGAGTTAATCTTCATGCTGGCGACAAAAGATAACATTTCGGTGGTTTTAACTGAGCTGAAAGAGTAAGCAATGCCCCGTCCGAACATTATCGGCTACTTTACACTGCTGACTTCAATAGATATGCCACCGAGATCGATGTCCATTTCGTTCGCAAAGCCGTGCGTGCGATTGGTAAATTGGCAATCAAGATTGAATCAGCCGCGAGGCAATGTATTGAAACGCTAATCGATTTGGTGAATGCTAAAATCCCATATATCGTTCAGGAGGCCACCGTAGTCATCCGAAATATATTTCGAAAATACCCGAATCAGTACGAAGGGATTATTGGCACTGTTATCCAAAACATTGATGAGCTGGACGAGCCAGAAGCCAAAGCTGCAGTTATCTGGATTATTGGCCAATATGCTGACCGTATTGAAAACTCAGACGGCTTCCTCCAGGACTATCTCGCAACTTTCCACGACGAAACCGTCGAGGTCCAACTTGCCCTCCTCACCGCTACTGTCAAACTCTTCATCCAGCGCCCGACAAAAGGCCAACAGCTTGTCCCTCAGGTCCTGAAATGGTGCACAGAAGAAACCGATGACCCAGACCTCCGCGATCGCGGCTACATGTACTGGCGACTCCTCTCCACAGACCCCAATGCTGCACGTGCCATCGTAATGGGCGAGAAACCCCCCATAACCGCCGAGAGCGAAAAGCTGAACCCTGCCACTCTCGAAGAGTTATGTCTCAACGTCGGAACACTCGCAACCGTCTACCTAAAACCCGTCCAACATGTTTTCCGCAACGCGAGACCCAGACGCCTAGCTCCCAGTCCGGCGCTGCAAAGCCCACCACCAGACAAGCCTAGAGGCCTCCCTCTGACCCTCCAAGAGCACCATAATATTCCATCCAACGCCGCCGCCGCCACATCATCAGGTACCGCTGGTAAAGGTGACCTCGCCGCTGCTGTGAACGCCGCGGATGAGTATTTCGCCACGGTTGGACCGCAGCAGATCGCGGCTATGAACCTCAACAACGGCGTTGGTGGGGGCGGTGCGCCACAGACTCAGTATGTGGTCAATCAGAATCAGCAGCAGGCGTATGGACCCGGGGTTCCTGGTGGAGCGGTGACGGGAGAGCTACTTCTCATCTGAGACCGGATAAAAGACCACGAGAGGAGGAAGAACCAATTTGGATTTATTTGGATTGGGATAGACTAGGGAAGGCCTTTGGATGCCATGTGCTTTTTGTTGCGTGCCTTTTGGCCTTACGTCCTTTTGGCCCATGTGGAATGTATCCCGAGAAAGCATTCATTCGCATAATTTTTGTTGGATCGTCCCATATGTAATGTAGAGGCAACCAACCCCCTTTTCCCCCATTTTTTCAAAGATGTACGGTGCTTTTCTGTCTTTTCTTTCGTCTGGTCCTCCCTTACGATTGTAATTTTCTCGTCGTTTATACTTTTTATATTTCTATTTTGGTTTAGTTATGTACGACCATGCTTATTTTATATACTCCGCACTTCTCCAGTCAGTCTTTTTTCGTTCTTAACGCCACGAAGACTTGCCTCAAAAATATCCGCACGCCA
This sequence comes from Blastomyces gilchristii SLH14081, assembly GCF_000003855.2. Lineage (NCBI taxonomy): Eukaryota > Fungi > Ascomycota > Eurotiomycetes > Onygenales > Ajellomycetaceae > Blastomyces > Blastomyces gilchristii. The sequence goes on from NW_003101666.1 coordinate 723,264, forward strand.
ACGACTTCAGTGCATATTGATACTCGATAAAAGATGACGAGAACTGTCAATGGGAGGACGCCTAATACCTACCTACTTCCTACTTCTCCCGCTTACCATTCTCCAGCTCCACCTCCTCGCATGCCTTCACAAAAATCTGCACAAAGTTCCACACGTCCACAAAGGTATTATACAACGGTGCCGGTGCAACACGAATCACATTCGGTTTCCGCTCATCCACCACAACCCCACTAGCCATCAGCCGCGAGAAGACACCATCCAGTATATCCCCACGTAGCAGGATGCTTAGCTGCGCACCTCGCTCCATCGGGTTCGAGGGAGTGATTATGGAGAAGAGTTTGGGGCCTGATGATTCTGGTTGCGGACAGGTTTTTAGCAGGAGATATTCCATGTAGGCGGTTAGCTGGAGGGATTTCTGGCGTAGGGCGGGCATCGTGGCGGCGGAGAACATCTCGAGGGAGGCAAGTACGGCGGACAGGTCGAGGGCGGAGGGGTTGGAGAGCTGGAAGCCTGCGGCGCCAGGGCGAGGGACGAACCCTGTATAGTTTTGAGGCACTTATTAGTTTACGGGGACTCATAGTTTTTCAGTTGTGAGGAGCGGAGGTGTAATGGGAGGCTTTATCGTACTGTTATCCATCTCGAACCTAGTCTGCTTATCTCCTCCCCACCATCCTGACAAGCGCGGTCTGTAACCTAGCCCAGACGAACTACTATTATCCACAGCTCCGTATCGCTCATGCACGAATAATCCGGCCATCGAACCAGGGCCGGAGTTCATATACTTGTAGGTACACCATGCAGCAAAATCGACTTTCCAGTCATGCAACTTCAGCTCGACGTTGCCGACGGCATGCGCGCAGTCCCAGCCAATAATTATGTTCTTCGAGTGCGCGTGCGCGGTGATTTTTGCGATGTCGAAGTATTGCCCAGTGTAATACTGGATGCCAGGCAAAAGGATCAGAGCAGTACTCGCGGCATGTTGGTTAATTACAGAGATGATCCTCTCGGTGGACAGGAGTGGATGCGAGGAATCCTCTGGCTCAATTAGGATCATGGCATTGTCGGGATCGAGGTTATGGTGCCGGATTTGGGATTCGACGGCGAACTGCCAGAGAGAGAAAGGGTTAGTTAGTCCTTTTATGTATACGATGCAAAATATACGGATTTCATAATGTTCGTCTTCTCAATGGCCTACATGATCACTAGGAAACGCTTTCCCCTCCAAGATAATCTTATACTTCTCCGCCGTCGGGCGATAGAAGCTCGCCATGAGGAGATGTAGGTTCGTAGTCAGCGTGCCCATGACGGCCACCTCGCTTGGCAAGGCGCCCACCACTGGCGCCATCAGATTTGCTGCCCTTGTATCTATATCGACGAAGGGGGGCATGAGCTCATCTTCATGCGGTGTGAAGTGGCCCAGCACGGCCTTGGTGGCCCAGGTTTGCAGGAAGCGATCCACATACGTGCGGGTGCTCTTGGGCTGGAGGCCCAGAGAGTTGCCGCAGAGATACGTGCATTGCGAAGAAGCTGTTTTATCTTCTTTTGGAGAGTTAGCATTTACTGATTTTCTGATATTTTTTTATGTGTTCTGCATGTAGGAGGGGAGAAAAAGTTGCGCCGGTGGGACGACGGGAATTGATTGGTGAGCTCATACCTTCTGCGCTTGCGATGATCGTCTTCCTAGTCAAGTCTTGCTTAGTTGGGATGATGAACTGCTCTCGAAAATGTGCAAGAGAGTCCTTCGCGTCTAGAGATTCTGCGAATTCTTTCTTCGTGACGTTTGCATCTTCTTTCGATGGAAAGGTGGGGGAGTCTTGCGGGGATGACATTGTGTGCGGCGCGGCGTTTTTGCTTTTTTTTTTTCTCTCTTTTACGGCGTTTTGGCCGGCTTATTTTCCTTATCAAAACTTGACCACTGCGCCGGGGGCCTTGAAGACCATTTGTTTCATACCTCGAATTGCGCCAAAACCTCTGATTGTTGCGCTGTTGTCCATGTAACTCCACAGCCCGAGACGAGACGTGAGGTGAGACGCAGCAATCAACCGATGCCAGCCGGTGGGGGAAAGCTGCGGGGAGGGAGACGATTTTGGAGCGGAAACTAATTAGTAAGGTTTGGAGTCTAGACTATATTTATTATGTGGACCGGAATCTCCTGCCTTTTCTGACCAGATACCAAGTGATATATAACTACGGAGTAGAGGATAACTCGCTGTTATATTTACTGTATACGTGTCTGCTTGAATGAAGTTTTGTAAATAACACATATTTAAAACACCTCATATTTATGCTATAACTACAGCTAAAACCCCAGCTTGAACCCAACAGATGATGGCACCAGGCGACCTGGCATTTCCTTTTCAATTTCATATTTGACTCTCCACCCAGAGCAATGACCAGGCAATAGCACTTTGGGATCTAGCTCTTTGAGACCTTTCACAGTGGCATTCATTTGAGCCTTGTCGCTCATTGCTAGATGGTAGCCACCAAAAATGGCGTACACGGGGTGGTCCTTACCAATCAACTCAATGGCGTGTCTTGTTGCGTTTACAATGCCGGCGTGGCTGCATCCGCTGAATACCACGATTCCCTTTCCTGGAGATATTTAGTAGGTACCATTGGATGCGAGGAGATTCAAGGCAAGTCACAAGAAACGTCGTGGATGGGCAGGGAGAGATAACAACAGACCTTTGATATTACAAGCGAGAAAACGCTCGTCAGCAATCAGTTCATCACTATCCCACTTCCCAGCGGCTTGGTCGAACCGAACTCCATATTTCAGCCCCGTCTCATACTCCGTCTTGCGGGGTATTTCTCCCGAGATAAGAAACATGTTACCCAGAACAGTATGCGTTTCGTCGTGATTCTCTACTTTCGCGCCGGCCTGTTCTATTTCTTGAAAGGTTGGATCGGCTTCCAAAGACACAATCTCTTTGCCCATCTGGATCCCTCTATAGTCTGGTCGAGATGGATGCAAGTCCACGACAAGGTCATCGTTTGGTAATCCTTTGCCCTTCTTTGCTTCATTGATCATCCGGATGGCCTTGAGCATGCCGCCTATGGTTGGGTTGCGCAAATTTTGGGCTTTAGCATGCAGTTTCTTGAATGAAAGCTTCTGTAAAATTGGTAATTAGGTACGAAACAGCAACCCAACAAGCACACTCACCGGAGTGATCACGATGCCAATGAGAGAGCTGGATCCGTTCCACGGAAGATAAATCCAGTCGTAACCTTTCTGCATTCCGCGCCCATGACTCCTCTGTAGGCCCTATGTCAAAAAGGATCGTTCGGCGCTCTTCTCCCTTTACGGCAGTCTAGATATTGAAATTCAAACATGTTCAACTTTGGGAAAAGTAGCTGCCACAGTAAATCATCTGGCTACAAGCGCATGGAAACCGTAAATGCTGAGATAGCTTACAAGAAGAACAGACAATCCGTGAGCAGAACAGCACACATCCTCCAGGCGGAATTCCTTGGTTGCTTCCGCTCGATCATGTATGTGATGCGGCGAGGTGAGGCCGATTTCCCCTATGAGCCGGGAGACTTTGACAGGACCCGGAGCTGGCGGGGACATAAGGTCAAGCTCATTATCGATGACCACGACGGCTTCAAGAGCGTCTATTTCCACGAGTGAGGAGGACATGGTTGGATTTTGCTTAATGAGAGAGAGATAGGTGGCTGTATGCTACTGGTAGGGCATGAATCCTGTTTTCTGTGTGCAGGGCTTATTTTATACTCGAAGGATCTCGGGGAACTTCACGCAGCACATATATATCTTGAGAGGTGACTCACTATATTAAAAGGGACACTAACCTTTATGATGGGACACCTAGCCTAATATGTAAACAGCACGGTCTTCCGTCTCTCACACCCCGTCAGAGCTGACAAGTGAGGCTGATATCAAGCATATAATAATGTTCCGTGGAGTGGAGACATTCATTAACAGAAACCCTGCACTGACAAAAACTTCGAACTGGTATGTTCTCTTATTTGAGTGAGCATTCATGGAGATACTTCCAAGGTTATGTTCAGGTAACTACAGCAGCATTTTTCAGCTCTCACAATTGCTCAACGGTTGGAAAACGCAGAAAGATTGACGATACAGCCAATTTCCAAACGTGGAAATATAAGTTTTTGCCGGTGGCCAGGTTAGATATTGAACTGAAAAGCCTGGCATTCTCTTCAGAAAGTAGTAAGTAAGGATTGCATGGTTGGTGCTTCTTCCAGCTGAGATGCGGAGTTCATGGAGTCTAATCTCGTTTCTGTCACTGTTGTCCACATATATGCCATAGAGGGGATACATTCATTCCTTGTGCTGAGTTGTTCAAGCCGCTGTACCTCGGCTTTGGAGACTTTTTGTCAGTTAACATGGATCCATTACATGACTGTTTCGAGCTGAAATTTCATGTATCTTAGTATGTGTAAGTAGCTAGGTATCATAAGCCTACATAGAACCTAGAAAAATATGATAGTGATAAACAAAGCTAGTCCTATTGTGTGTAGATACAAAATTGTTGCTTCTGCTCAACCCCGCATTCGGCCATTGGTTCTGGAGGTTCGGCGCCAACGGCCGCTAATTATTTTAGCCGAGAAATCATCCATGGACAAGAACAACCGGCCCACCCCCACATCAACATTCCAATCAGTCTGCACAGTTCATGCACTGAATGATAATAACAATGGTGATGACAGAGCGCATGGAGACGTCATACCCGCGCTGGCCCAGGCATGACCTATCTCACGGGGTGGTTGGCTAAGGAATTGGGACTCCAGTCACCAACCGGGCAGGAGGAACAGCCGAACCCGGTATTTACGTAACCTAACTAACAGGGCCAATAGCAGGCTGGGAGTAGAGTACCTTCGCGGATCGCGTGAACAAAAGGCGGATGATCTGCTGGTGTCTATTATTGGCTTTGGGGAAATAACGGGTTACACGTGGTGCCAACCCGGGCCGGAAAAAGAGCTCCGTGGTTCCAACCCAATTCCAACTTGGACCCATGGCAGTAGTTACAGTACCGTACCGTACCCCATTAAAACTACAGACACTAGACTTTTCTTTCATGACCCCATCACTCCCATTATATTAATTTTTTATATTTCTCAAGGCTATAACCCGTTCTAGCTTGTTCTAATTATTTAATTCTCTCTAATCTACATATCTACAATAAGAAACTGGGGTGTTGAGAAGGGAACGAGAACAGCCGGACAGTATTAGTAATCTATAACTAGTGGATTGACTTTTAGATGAGGCACTAAAGCTGAACGTGTGTCCAAAGAGTGGGTCTGCGCCGCAAACAAGACCCACCTGACATAACTCTTATATTTTCTTTCGGCAAACTATTCGGGCTTTTTTGTTTGTCAGAATTCTGCCCTTCAAACGAAGATATATATATACATAGATTATATATGTGTAGATATAAAATTTTCTTGTTTCTCTGCATCTGTTCCATTGAGCAGGGCGCTGTCAGCAACTAATTAAATTCTCATGGAGACTGAGCCGCTGCTCGCTCACCGACGTGGTATCGGCGAGAATGCTTTGGACCCAGAAATAAACACCAAACCTCACGCAGGAGACGCGGGGTCTTTTAGCAAATATGGCTATATCGACCCAGTCATCGAACGGCGGGTCGTGAGGAAGCTCGATCTGAGGATACCAACCCTGCTTGGGTTTTTGTGTAAGGGAGCAGTTATAAACCACATTCGAACATGAAAAAAAATCTTTTGGATTGGAAGGAAATTAATTTAAGCAACTTGAATTAGATCTGCTTAGCTTTTTGGATCGATCGAATATCGGCAATGCACGCATCGCGGGAATGGAAGAGGACTTGCAACTGGACGGCAGCCGATATGAATGGCTTCTGACCATTTTTTATATCTCCTACCTCGCTTTCCAGTTCCAGGGACTGATGTGGAAGATTGTTCCACCACACAAGTGGGCTGCATTTACAGTGTTTGGATGGTTTGTCTCTCCTCAGCGCTTCTGCTGCTTCTGCTCGTTTTAACAGTGACCTTATTTGTGACAATTTCCTGGTGATAATAGGGGCATGATTGCGACCTGCCAGGCTGCAGTTTTCTCATGGGAGGCAGAGATGGTGCTTAGATTTCTGCTTGGTGTCACGGAGGCAGGCTTTGGCCCAGGAGTTCCGTTCCTTCTCTCCTGTTTCTACCGACGTCACGAATTGGGGTTGCGGTGTGGCCTGTTCGTTTCTGCTGCTCCCCTTGCAAGTACCTTCGCGGGGGCATTGGCATATGGAATTACTTCGGTCCATACAAAGCTCGCCAGCTGGAGATTATTGTTCCTCGTTGAGGGAATACCAACTTTATTAATGGCGCCGGTTGTCTTCCGGTTTCTTCCTGATTCTCCGGCCAAGGCTAAATTCCTAAATGAGGAGGAGAAAGAGGTTGCTAGAGCTAGAGCATTGAGACAAGCGGGTCAAGTTGATCGCATCGGTGGAGTAAGCTGGAAAGAAATCGGGGAGACGCTCATGGATGCTAAATCGTGGCTGGTAGCAGTATGTAGCTAGCCGTCTATTAAACGGTGATAAATTGTCCGCGTGTGCTAACTTCACAATGCAGCTCATGTATTTCAGTTGCAATGTTAGCTATTCGTCACTGCCCGTCTTCCTGCCCTCAATCTTGAAAGATATGGGATTCACATCGATCAACGCTCAGGGATTGTCCGCGCCTCCTTATTTTCTCTCGTTCCTTACCAGTGTTATCACTCCATGGATCGCGGATCGCTACCAACAAAGAGGCTTAATGATTGCATTGCTGTCAATTGTGGGACTTACTGGGTATGTTCTGCTTGCTACGTGTACATCTGTTATCCCTCGATATATCGGTGTATGGATGGCCGCCAGTGGTGTCTTTCCGTGCATCGCCAATATCCTGCCCTGGGTTCTTAGTAAGTTACTTCCCTACACTTAATAAAAAAACATAACCACATATGCTAACATAGAATTCGTCTTCACCTCGGTAGACAACCAAGGGTCCGATACTCGCCGTGGTATGGGAATCATAATCCTGAATCTTGTTGGCCAGTGCGGTCCACTCTTAGGAAGTAACATATTTCCTACCTCGGACGGCCCGTTGTATGTTCGAGGCCAGTCCATCTGCGCAGCCTTTATGGGTCTCAATTGCTTCCTCGCACTGCTATTGCGCACGGTACTGGCGAGGCAGAACCGGCAGCTTGATAGGAAATACGGAACACTTGCTCAGCGCGCCCAACAGCGGGTGGAAACAGAACAGTTAGTTGTTGCAGAGGAGAATTATGGACCTGATTATAGATTTGTACTTTGAAGATGTGTATATATATAGTTATATATCGATGCTTGAAGTGAGAATAGACTAAATCTTGTCGGCGTAAGTGGATTCCACTTAAATAAGCTATGCCAAGCTTTCTTATCGCCCCACCGGCAATTCTTTAAATTGACCTCATCCTTTCAGTATCCTATTAAATAAACCTTTCGCTGCCGTGCTGCTTTTCACATCCAGCAACGAGTAATCTCTTGTTGCAAATACTGCTGATATGCAAATGTGATCTCTACCTTTGGTATACCCACTGCCAATACTTGCGAGAGTACTGTATTCAATTTCAGTTCAAACCTTCATCACTCTCAATTTCTTGATTCCCATCTCAACCTCTGGCTGTTAGTCCTTCACTGAACTTAGTCACTACATATTTGAATAACATTTTGGTCACGTATCAGTTTCTCCGTTTCTCAGGTATGGGTGAATGTGCAGCCAGGTCGACGTTGGGCCACTGCTGCAATTCCTTGAAGAGGAGGTTCACTGCCTCAGCATAGCTGTGAAAGCTTTCCACTCTGTTTGGCAGTAACACGGGCAAATTTGGTAGCTCAAAATGTTTTTGACTCGTCAGCAAGGCATTGTAGAAAGAGAATTTCTGAATAGGAATGAGATGTGAGTGGATTGTATTGTATCCTGACGAGATTTTTTTTTATTCCGATAGTGGAATGGGTGATTGACTTGAAGTGAATGGCTTCATTTATCTCTGTTCTTTTCAGCCGGACTTTTTGTCCTACTTACCAGCTACCTCTTTCAAGGGAGCAAAGGATCTTCTGGTTTCTCTGGCTGTCTCTGACTTTCATATAACACCCATCTAGCCATTCTGAGAATCCCTTCTCCTGCCTTCTCCCTCATTCTCTCCTCTTAGTTCTTGGTTTTACCCTGCCTGCTCCCTGCTTCTCTCCTCCTCTCATCTTTTCCCTCCTTCTCCCTCTTGCTTTCGATACTCTCTTTATTCTTCAAGAAGTCCACCACTTTTTCAGCCGGCTGGCTCTGGCCACTGGAACCTTTTTTCTGTGGCCGGCACGTATTCAGGAGACAGATCTTTTCTCCCTCAGTCCTCTGTGCTTGGGATCCACCCAGCCGATCTATTCCTTCGCCAGAATTGAATCTTTCGATCTCTATTCTTTGCCAATTCTCTACAAAAGTGAGAACTGATACCAATTTCATCATCTTCAACCAAATGTCCCTAATCCTCTTCGCCCCGGAAATAGTTTATTTGGTTCGTTTGAAGATTTCATCCACATGAACGCTATGGCCAAGCAGGCGGCCAGTCCCGACGGGAGTACCATAAACAACATGAACGCCCCAAGCACCAACGAGGGCTTAGGTGGTAGTGAGAATACGATTATTGAGATTGCGAAAGATGGGGATCTAGTAGTGAAAGTGATCGAATACGGCCTCGTGCCCAGTTCTGATACAACTACTAAAGCGCGCGGTCACCTGTGGAAACCGACAAAGTCTGCATCGTTCCAAGTGAGCAAGCAGGTCTAAACTGGCCGAGCACAGTGATGTCTTGGAGAAAATGCTCTTTGGTGGGTGGGAGGAGGCAAATCGAAAGATGATCACATTGAAAGAAGATAATATCACAAGGATGGAGTTGTGGTTTCGGATAATGCATGCTATATCTCTTCCGCCCGCCTGGAGAAAATTTAAATCCCTGAGATGTGCCATGTCATTTTTGGCTTGCGACAAGTATGCAATAGAGCGCGATGAAATGGTACCGTGGTTTCAGAAGTGGTGGGATGCACTATCAAGCGATACAATGTCGAATTTAGACCTCTGTGATATACTCTTACCCTGTTATCATTTTCTCTGCGCGCAGGGATTCAAGTGCTGACAAGGAAGCTGGTGTACGAGTCTCGGAACGCTATCTTCGAAACCAACCCAATCAGAGCTCACCAGACGTACCTGTGCCTGCCAAGCAGCATTATCGGTAAGTTTTGTGCCATGTTCACAAGCCATCGGGATTTTGTAGCCATTAAGACCCCTCCTGATATCATGGTCAGAAAATCCCGAACAAAAAGAGAGGACAAATACGAACATTATCCACGACCACATATGTTCCCCCATCGACGAGCTTGCCTCTAGTGTCAATTTCAAGTGCCAAAAGCGAGTAGCATTCAATTACATCAACGAGTTGCGTATGTTCCACGCTTCCCCCCCTTTTACCATCTTTCCGCCGTGGGAGCATCCGCGACATTCTTCAGTGCTTTGAGAAATTTGAAGAGTCATGAGTGAAAGCCGAGAAAGGTTGTGATGCGCACCCTGTTTGTGCCATCTGCTGTTACGACTGTGGAATTACCGTGCAGAGTACATGCGTTGCGCCTGAAAATCACTTCGATGAACTGGAACTTAGCTACAGGCGGATTGAAATAAATGGGGCTGATAGGAGAGAACGAAGCTATGATTATTCGTGCCGGGTCCCTGACATGCGCCATCGAATTCGGAAATGGCAAACAAAACGTAATGTTCCAATACGGGACAGCTTGAGTACAGGGGATAGTTCTACCCTGAAATAGACCCCGTTGCCTATCTGTTTTGTCATCCTCTTTTCTAGTCGCTCGTTGAGAGTTTATCTTTGTCATGGATTTTCTAGAAGCCCTTGATTCAGCTGGATGGTTCTTAATGCGCCGTTTGCCTTCGGTTTCGGCCCTGCTTTGCCTCGTCTTCATTTCCTTTTCTCACTAGTTTTGTTTTCTTCCGGTTGCCAATAGCCAATTCCACCCGTATTCTACGAGTGGATTGGCCAGCAACTGTTTTCTTGTGGATTTGCTGCAAGTTCCTGATGCAGGGTAGGGTGGATCGTGCTTTAATGCCCCTTTTGCTTTCCGCCCTGGCGTTGTTTTTCATATTTTTTATTTTTTATTTTGTACCTCATTTGGTTTTACTCGCACTGGCGATAATCACATACGAACCTCCACGTGGTATACTACCAATGAGGCCAGTAAATATGCTCTTTGAGTTTGATATTGTCCAATTGAGTTGTATTTGTGTCTAGTTAAAACAGCACGCCGCTTGGGGAACGAAAACACGGGCAAGCATCATCATGACGACATTTGTATACCCTCCGCCACCAGCTGATGTATTTTGCCACGATATACTTTCCTGCACTCCCTTTATATCCCTTTCTAGTAGCTTTTAAGGGAGAATCTTTTATTTGCAAAGAACCGTTAAAACACCTTGATTTGGGTAGCGCCTGCATCTACTCTCCCGTTACAAATCCTCTAGCCAAGTTTACGTGTAACACAGTTCAAAATGGTTAGGATTTCCGAGGCTATCAAGGAGGACCACCGGTTGCTGCGGGAATATCATGATAAGATCATCAATGCGGGAGATGAGGAAACGGGAACCCGTTGGGGTAACCAGGTAATTCTGCCAGCTATGCGCAAAGAGCTGAAGTTTCTAATAATATCTCCTTTATGATAACAGTTCACGTGGGAACTCGCCCGTTATACAGTAGCGGAAGAGCTTGTTGTCAATCCAGCTCTTGAAAGCTATATGGACCATGGGAAGATCATGGCGGACAAAGATAGAAGAGAGCAACAGGAGGTCCGTCCTCACTGACCCTACTCACATATCTCTTTGACCTAGCCCAAAGAGGTGCCATCGAAAAAGGGAAATCTTGTGCTTATATCGTTAACTGTTGCCAAAACTCGATGGAACAGATCAAGGAACAATTGTACAAGTTCCAGAACATGTCCGCTCAGGACCCAGAGTTTCGCCCGACGCTGGACGGCATCATGGAACGTTTGAATAAACATATTCACGAAGAAGAGGAGGAGGATCTAGCGTCCTTGGAGTCTGTCATTCAGCTAGATGAGTCTGAATCTTTGGCAAAGAAATTCAAGAGGACCAAAATGTTCGTGCCAACCCGCGCTCACCCGCATGCTCCTAAAATTACGACGTTTGCGTCCGTTGTGAGCTTTTTGGAAGCTCCTCTCGACAAGCTTGAGGATATGCTGAGGCGCTTTCCCGAGGAGGAGGATGAGTAGTAGTTTCAGTGGCCTTGAGAGGGTGCAAATGGCTCCTTCTGACTCTTGGTTTCGTTTTTGTGGAACGCATTGTTGCATAATTTTTATCATTTTTTCTCTTCATTTTGAAACGCAGATCAATCAACGAAAAGAAAAGAGAAAGAAAAAAAATCTGCCTTTGCTATGGGAAGGGTGGGATAATAGTTGTACATGCTCAGCTATTCGTTAATTATCGAAAACATTTAATGCTAAATTTGCACCGATTGTACTCAACATCTGTAACGTTACGTACTGGTATAACATATTTATTCTTTCACTTTATGCAATGTGGGGCTGGGTTCATATGTGCTTTCCACTCCGCCGTTGTTAAATGACAAAAGCAGCTGGGACTCCATCAGCAACCTATTTAGTAAATATATCGTCTGTACGCAGCGGAGAGTGGGAGAATTAGTCATCTTGCCTACCGGAAGGCGGTGTGAATACATAGCCAATAGGAAATAAGGTAATCAAGGGGAGTATTTTGCCACGTTAGTAATCTTTTGGCTTTGTTGAAGAATAAATGCAATCTTTCCATTCGCAATCAGCTTCTTCCTGTTTCTCGCCAAATGGATACTTTTTAATGGAATACCCTGCGCAGTTTTACCATTCAACATATACATCGCTGTCATGAATCAGCAGCTGCTTGCCTGCGCGGGCTGCCGGCTTGCGCAGGCTCAATCACCCGCCGCAACCGTCGTCCGCCAATCCCGCCGAGCACTCTCTATAGCCATCGCTTCCTCTGTATCCTCCCAATACTATGCCTCACATTCAATCCTCCCAAAACTCCCGTTTCTGCACCCATATGTATATCGCCCGAATACTCGATGTAACCAAGCATCTCGAAAATCCAGTCTGTTCCCGGCTCCTAAGCAACTCTCTGCGTTCTCAACGACACACCCTAAACAGGCGACGAGGGTGGTATTGAATCCGCGGACTGATGACGAGGGAAAGCCTCAGATGATTGATATCTCTCCCCGTGCAGCGCAGGTATGGAGCTTTCTCTTTTTTATCTTTTCTTTTTTCTTCGTGTTGTGAACCATAAACCCGCGATAGACTGGAACGTAGGTTCCTGGCTCAACCCACTGCGCTCCTTTTTTGTTAGCATGGGAGCGAATGCGATAGGCCCACCGGTATTTAATATGTGGTGAAGAGGAAACAAGCACATACGACCATAGGGAGTGGAAAGCAGGGCTTCCCGTCCGCTCAGCCGTACTTAAGCCACTCGCCGGCCGGTTAGTAGTTGGGTGGGTGACCACCAGCGAATCCCGGCTGTTGTATGTTTTTTGACGCTTTTCTTTTTTCTTTCTTTTTTCTTTTTTCTTTCTTTTTTCTTTTTTCTTTCTTTTTTCTTTTTTCTTTCTTTCTTTTTTTTTTTTTTTTAAAAAAAAAAAAAAAATACTTGCTTAGACGCGTTTCGGTAGATACCTTTCTTACCTTTGTATAAAATTGCTAACGTACTTTAATCCACCAGCGTTTACGGGAAATTACCGATCCTTCGTCAAAAAAACCCACTCTCCCAGTGGTCCCGGAAGGGGTTGTACAAGATCATCTCCGCGTCACTGTATCGAGTGGGGGGTGTCATGGTTTCCAGTACCTGATGACCCTCGATTCCGCATCCAACATCGACCCCGAGGAGGATACAATTTTTGAAGCGGAGTCAGAGGCTTCAGGAGAATCATCACCGGATGGAAAGGCTCTTGGTGAAGCCAAAGTTGTTATGGATTCGGCAACATTGGAGCTTCTAAGTGGCAGCACGGTTGACTATACAATGGAACTGATAGGAAGCCAGTTTAAAATTACCAACAACCCCAGGGCGACCAGTAGCTGCGGTTGTGGAACCAGTTTCGACGTACCAGCGTAACCCTCTGACGCTGAGATCTTTAGATATATAAAGAACATATGTTGCCCGTCGAAGGGCGCCGGAGTCCGTTTTACATATGTTGCACGGTTATCTCCGCTCATTTGTTTGCTTTGGAGTCCCTAGAGCGGCGTTCCCCCATCAGTATTTACGGTGATATTTTGGCGATTTACGTTCAAATAACTAAGAGATAATATCTTTGGTCCCTTACCGCATTTCTGTCGTCATTCACCCAATCATGCAATTTTGATATTCCCTGCCTTTACCTGTCCTCCGATTCCACTATTTCACCTACCCAATCTAGCTGACTGGCAATATGGTAATTTCTACTTCCATATTCAATTTCCGCTAGGCAGCTAAATGCACTGCTTGAGTTAATATTCCCCGACATATTCATGGAGATAAGAAGTGCCCTGGTCTTCTCCGCCACTTGGCTTCACTGCCCCTTATTCCTCTATCCCCATTCATAGTAGCGGCACCCATGCGTGTGCATATCAAGATCGTATATATATCTATCCTTATCTTCTTCTACTTCGGTCTCCATCTCTTTCCCCTTTATCCAAGTCAGAATCCTTTGCCTTCTGTATCGTCCTATTTTATATTTTATATTATCTACTATCTCATTTTTATATGTGGCTGTACTACCTTTCGACTTCCAGCGTCGAATACTTACGAACTATCTTTATTACATATCATCTTCTCTAGCAGGAATGCGCCTTATCACGGTATATTTCGAATCTTTCCCTTAACGCTCGTGTACCAGTTTTCGCGAGGGACAAATGACATCATTGTCTATACTGTTCTCACTGTCAACAGAAAAGTTGGAGAATAATTATGTCTGGCTAAAAAGCTTAGTCGACATACGGCGGAGAGGGTAGTTCTCGCTATTCTCACCATTTCTCGCCATTCTTGTCACTGAAAGCTAATATTACAATCCTCCTCCAAGGGCGTGACCAGGAGCATGGGCAAAAGATTTCGCTTTCCCCGACGAACTCCAATAAGAAATGATTAGGCTCCGAATTTACTACCCCCCGACGAATATATGAGGTAATGTTAGTTTCGCAGTGCCATCTGTATGTACTCTTTCGTACATTCTCTAGGGTGAAGAATGCTTGACCGAGTCCATCAAATTCTTCTAGAGAACATGAACTTGCTCTCTAGTACACTTGATACATCATTGGAGACCCAGCTAACTTTACCTAGGCTACCTAAATATCTTCTATGTTTGATGCTTAACTCCCTCCTCAATGTTGTTAGATAGCTTAACTGCTTCACGGAATGCGAAAATGTCATCTCCTCTCGCGTCTGGGGACAACGATCTCCCGTTAGCGTTAACCAACAGGGTAGAGGAATGGGGGTTGACTACCTTGTTGGAATCTGTCCGCCAACGTAGCTTCCGCGCCTGAGGAGCTGTCCTAGCGTCTACGTTGCCTTCTAGCTAGCGAACACGCAAAACCCCCTATCCACAAATAACATCCGCTCCATTGGCTCTACCAGGAGCTCGATGATGAGAACTATTCATGGCACGCCTTTGATATCCTCTTCGCGCCTTGCTTCACGATACGCCAACACAGCTTTCGGACCAGCGGTGGCGACCCTAGTCTCAAAGTTACTATCATTCTTGACGGGACAAAAAGTTCCTTTCACTTCCGTTGGTCTCTTAGGAACGCACCCTTATATATGTACTGTCTCCATATGGGACTTATTTATACTGCTGATGGACCCATCTTTTCGCGTTTGGTGGCGAAGAGCATGTGAGGCTCCGAATGGCCACATCTCTAGGATTCTTCTAACTCCGCATGGAACGCTTGCTCTCTCAGTAGCTTGCTATTTATTCCATAAAAGCGTCCTCTCCTAGTCCCCGGCTTCAACGTTATATGAATTTTTCTTATGTTCAATAGGACAAGTTTCCACGATAAAAAAAAAAATCCCCTACGAAGTTTCTCGCAGAACAAAGCAATCAAGGCAATGAAAATCTACTTCGGCGAAAGGGAATTTCGAGATAGATCATCTTCTGGCAGGGCCATCCGTACAATTGGTGAGCTAAGGCGGTTCACCACGCAATCAGCCCAGTCAATTCTCAAGGATGAGCTACCTCAGCGCAAACTGTCACCCTTGCATAAGCTGTACCCTAACAGATATTGACTTATGAAATTGCTACTCTACTCTCATTCCGATCTACCTGATGGAAGTTTTATTTCAGATACCAAGGCATGGAGGGAATGTTAGGGGCCTAAGATGCCATAAAGGTAGTATGTCTCCCGCTTCTTTATGAGGCCCCGGAGAGAGTACAACCCAATATTGATCTATGAAAAGTTACTTTACGCTGGATACCAAGACCGCGAGGCTCGCTTCTGGACAAGGGAAATTAAGCCAACTGTCTAAAAAGATACATCCAGCACATCGATAATTAGTCATCTCAGGTTTGAAGATGAACGGGTGCGATGTACGATACATAAGCTGGACAAGGAAGATAATTGGCATCCCATCCTGTTCCAATCCCGCCGCCTGAAGTCACCGGGGCCACAAAATAGATTTGGATAGCCATCAGAGATATCTCCATTCGATATCGCAAACTATACCCTGCAAGTAGTGAGGAATCAACTCCAACTCACGAGGTTAAGAACTAGGAACTTCGGAATCTGGTGTTCAAGTTCAGAACCAAGTGTCAACAATATTGGACCACCGAACTGGAATGCCTCGGCCTGGTGAGGGCCTCAATCCACTGTCCTCAATACTTTGATAACAACCCTTTCACTGTGATCACAGATCGTTGTTTCTTGATCAATGGCGTGGAATCAAAAGGGACCACTCACAGGAATAATTGATTAAATAACTGGGGCTTATTCCTTGGGCAACTCGTGGGCCGTATGATCATTAATTACAAGAAGGGTACGCAACACATCAATGCCGACACCCTATCCAGGCTTGAAATGGCGTCCGCGGTGACCTACCCTATGTCCGACTTCTAGCTAGTTAACAAATACCACACTCGTCTGGTGGCTGAGTCACTGCTTCTCGTGCCGCAGCCGTTTTTGGCTGCGGTGCCTGATTCTAGTGGCTCTACAAGCATACTTCAACAGGAGCAGACTGTCTATATCTTCATCGTTTGTGTTCAGATAACGGTGTCGATACCTCATCAGTATTTCGGCTCCCTACCTCACGGCGCCGATTTTAACACCACAAGCTCCTATCAGGGAAAAATGCGAGCCCCAAATAACAATTGCGAAAATTGATTTGTATCATACTTCTCCTACCCCTAATTTCAAACAGCGGCACACTGACTATCAATAACCTCTCTCACTCTTTAACGACAACTTTTTCCTCGAGTTCATGAAAGCCCTGAACCATTCTCGGAACGTATCAATGAAAAGATATTTCAAGGTTCCAAAACTTGGAAGAATCCGGCTTTGCGTGTCTATTTTATAGGCTCAGACCAATTGGCCAGACTGCGGAAACCGTTATTCAAGCGCCTGTGGTGAACAAGACGTGTTTTCCCAATGACACAATGTCTGTAAGATAGTACATGCCGACGGCCTTTACATCCTCGCCGCAGAAAAAGAAAACCGCCATTCCAATCTTACTCCGGTTTCTCTTGTTATTTGGAGCCTCTAATGTTAGAGCTCATTACCCACTAAATCACCATTTATTTCAGACACTTAATATCCGTTACTGGAAGGGTCGTCCTTACAGGGATGTCTATCGAGTCCACAAACCTTTTTTAGCTTCAATTTTAGTCATTTAGAACTAATAAAATATTGATCACAGCCGACAAGATACCCCCATCCTTGAACTTGGACATTCGAGAAGAAATTTGCATACATTCCCTTGGGGAATGAACGAGCAAATCCTACCCAAAATGGCCCTATTCTCCTATTCATCTAGTCAGAGATCTCTATTACACTGATTGTTTAGCATTCATCTGTCACTGCTTCTTTTACAAATCAATTCTCTTCTCCCATTGTGTCAATTGCTTGGAGATGCCTTTCGGAGTGGGTGGCTTTGATGCGCGCCTGGCCGCGCCACAACATACCATACCTCACACCTCCCACAGTCAAAGGCCTAAGAGCAAATGCTAGTACCTTTGAGATCACAGGCTTAGTTTAATCTAACTTGTCAATCCTGGAAGGTCTCCTGCGATTATTGCCCCTGAAGATCCTGAAGGTACACGTAAGGCGAAGAGGGGTGGCCACTCATCGTGTCATCTGGAAAAATTTGAGTTTGACCTTTAGTGGTCATTGAATGTTACTGGCAATCGACCGATTAACTAACGACTCTCTTCACTGAAGACCTGTATACTACGGGAGAGCCCTCAAAATGGATGATAGGGAACTTCCGCAAAGGTCATGTTCTTTGCTTCACAGCCGTCAGGAGAGTTCGAAGCGTTGAAATCCGCACAGTGGCCACCGCAGCTATCACCAAGGACGCAAAGTGCAGGAGTCACTGGGCAATCAAGCACCCGAAAGTACGTACTTGGACACCACTTTTCCTTTGTTAACGCGCATAATATTATTTCCTCCATTATTAAATTCCCTAACTTCCTAAGAGAATTCATAGCCTATGTGGATGGTAGTAAAGAATGTATGGGAGCTGCAATTCATCAGAAGGATCATCCAGGAAAAGAACGCCCTGTTGTTTTTCTTTCCCTCACTCTAAAAGGTGGTGTAAAAAAAAAAAAAAAAAAAAAGGATCAACTGAATTAAAGACAGCAGCCTTAGTCTGTGGAGTGCGATAGACATGAAAACAGGCGAAGTCTGGATCAGGTATAATATTATGCGCGTTTACAAAGGAGAAGTGGTGTCCGAGATCGGCTACTCGTTTTTTGAATCGGAGAATTCCTCCGAGTTTGCTATCACCTCTAACCTATCACCACTGAAGGAATTTTGATGGAATTAAGTTTTTTATGTTCTATATATCTCCGTCACTCCATCCAAAGACTTCATCAGTGATACGTGAGAAGAGCAGGTCTAAAAACGCATCATTTCAAGTCTATACAACTCCCGACACTCGTGAACGGCAATTCAATGACAGATGACGCACTTTTGAAGAATTATCTGCATATTCCACTCTTTCAAAACTAGGAGTTGCGAACTTGTGCGGAATGTGATCGGATGCTACATACACGGATACGTTGCTAATCTGAAAGAAATGGAAGCTAGACAATCTAGCAGCCCTGGAGGACCCAAACCAAACATGAAGCTAAGAAGCTTCGTATTTTGCACAGTTCTAATAAAATTATGCAGAAAACTTTCAACTCTGACAGGACACTCTGGTTAACAAGGAATATATTCAGCAGTGTCTCACCCAGATGATATCATCAAAGGATGATGTGAATCCCTCACACTCAGCTTTACAGTCTGTTAACTCGTTGCTCATGAAGATACCTTGATCCAGAAGCTGGCCCTTCGACTGAATCCTGGAAAGAGGCCTGAATATACTCCCACAGGGTGCCTAGGGGGAGTAGCAAGCCAATCCTTTGTGACAAACCTGGTTGAAAGGTTCAGAAACAGGTATCCCAAGCTTTTTTGGCGACAATATACGCTCAATATTATTTCTTCTTCAAGGCGTCCACCAATTTATATGTTCAAATAAATGCCATAATGATATCTTCATCAAAGAGGGGAAAAGAGGAGTGAGTTTGAAAGAAGGAACCCGAAGGTTTTCCAATATGCACCCATGAATACCAAGATAACGGAATTATGAAAGACTGGAAACCCCAAATCAAAGGACCAGTACGGAATACCCAGGGAGATCTTAAGTGCAATAATGGTGACAAGCATTTTGCATGCTCGCGCTAGGTGGCCAAAAACCTGCAATGTTATCGAAGATAAACTCGGAGAAGTACCCTGGGCTGAGTTACTCTGATTATAGAATCCGTCAAGACAGCTGTGTCCAGACAAGCAGGAGAAAGTCTCGGATGTCATAGATACATCAGAGAGATTTGCTAATGAGGTGATGATGATCACTGCTCGGTCCCAGTTCCATCGCATGAAAGATTTTTGTTTTCCTCGTCTGTAGGACACCGGGGCAAAAGAGCTCAATCACCACCAGACTAACTGGTAGGTAGGGGCTCGACATCATCAAGAATATATGATGATTTACGTCCACTACGCAGAGAGCCGATCCATTTTGTTGACAATTGTAATTGATGGCCAAAGAGAGATAGATGGGCAGCATACACAATACAAAACAACGCTTTACTTATGGTGGCCGGTGCAATTCCACGACTCCCCCAACAGCAGAGCCGCTGGACTCTACTCTTGACACCTAGTTACCTCCCGCGAATGACGATTCGTTATCGGAACGGGACATGCCACAACATCAGGGACGCCCTTTCGTGCTTGCACAACCTAGAGGATGATTCGGAGGAGATTCCCTCAGACAAGCGAGGGAATGTATCTCAAGTCCCCATCCAAGTTGGCAGGCAATCGGATAAGAAGACTGGCGTATTTGTAACATCTGCTTCTGATATTGGCATAGCACTTTCGGACGAAATCAAAAACCAGTTGTGCTCGGAGCTGCCGCCGGACCCCGCCGTACGGAAGATCTTCCTAAGGTTGCTCAGGGCCGGTGAAGACTATCTGTTTAAAATAAAGGATGGTCTTTTTTTATTTCGCGGGCAGTCGACTCTGCGTTACGAGGGCGTTAGACAAGGACAATGATGTCACCACACACCCTGGCCTCCACTGGACGGAGGACAGCGCGTCCTGTCTGTCTTCTCTATTTAGGGATGTAACGCAAGCTCTCCAAAATATGTGTAATATCAGTCATATCTAGCATATTGTGCAAAATTGGTCGTCTGAGAGCAGTAAATGATAAACAGGATAAGGAGATCAAGGCTTTGGAGATAGGGAACAGGGATCTGATAGATTCTTTCTGTGAAGAATAGATGATTATACAATTATTATGACCTGCCAGTGACAGGGCGTCTTATGAGACTCTTCTGAGGTGTTTGCAATCTCAATGAATTAAGATACATGAACCTGCGCTAGGAAGAGAAATAAATAGCCACCGTTATTCAGGCTCAGGGGCACCTGGAGATGCCTTCAAAGCTATCGAAGCCAATAGAATTTCATCCTCGTTCAATTTTCACTCCGATCACCAAGGCCTCAACATCACATTCTTCCTCACTTCTATCATCAGTGTGTGAACAAACTAGAATTCTACTCTTCCCCCACTCCTTCAGCCTTCAATTTTAGAACCAACACCAACGCATGACCATCACCCACCCTCTGACAACCTCTCATCATGTTGCAAACGAGGTTTTTTCGTCAGCTTATGTTCGAGCAATTTGAAGCTCTAATGGGAATGCTTGGGTAATTCCGCGAACATATTCTCTTCCGAGCCCTTTGGAAGTAAAGTATTTCACTGAAATGGGTCAGAAGCCTTAATAAGGTAATGAGGATCAAACTCATAGAGATTTCAGATGAGCTGTCTACACTCACAGCTGTAAATATTGAGAAGGCTGAGCTGAAACTCAAGAAGAACATAAATAACAGACTAGAGAAAGAGAGAAGGAAGATATGATGTAGTCTGACCACAGAAGTACTTCTTTGAACAGACTCTTGACATGAATTGTTTATCAGAATTTAAGACACTCTATACCAAGCAAGTTCCAGGAATTAGAAGAGAAGAAGCCGGAAATTGAGAGATAAATAGCAAAACACTGCAAAAAAAATCAAAATCAAAATCAAAAACAAAAAAACAAAATATCCACATTTCTCTAGAATCATTCAATGATCATCAAACGCTCGCTTACGCTCGCTTTCCTGCTTGCGCAGCCCCCTCTACCACCACCACCACCACCTCTCCCTCTATCACTCTCTTCCACTCTGTATCACCTCTATCACCATTATCAGATTAATCAGAGCTGTACAGGCTGCAGAGCCAGATGTTCAATCCCATCCATGAATTCAAAGAGATGCACATGACATCACATGAGATCATGGTACAGAGCATTTAGCAGTGCATGAACACAGAGAAGAGTATAAGAAATGTAAATACTGTAGAGAATGTATGAAAAGAGCAGAATGAAAAAAAGAATGAAGATTTGAAGATGAAGATTGATCTGAGCTGTATGAGCTGGAGAGCAGAGCTGAGCATTCAAATATTTTGTGGGATGGTTAATCTTCTATTCATTATCAGAGGAGCTAGCTACATTATATTACATATGAGAGATCATGTGTAACTAGATGGAGCAATTGCTAGGACAATGCCACTGGTCGGGCTGGTTTTTCTATAATAAATAGAGAGAAGAGATAGTTGACTTTGAAAGCTGAAATAAACTTTATAATCTTATGCATCTGTTTCTCAGTAATTGACTAGAATAATCAGTATGCTTTTTAGAAGTAGTCATTTAAAGTTCACAGATGTATTGAATTTCTTAATAGATTATCTCAAAATAATTTGAATATCTTTTTATAGATTCATTCAAGACTGAAGAAGAAGAAGAATATCTTGATATTAATCACAGATTAATTGTTTTGAAGATATAGTAGAAGTTTTCAGAGATGCAAATAGAAGTTTCAAGAGTAGTAAGTAAATTCATCTTGATAGTAATAGAATGATAATGAGTATAGACATTTGTGTACAGGTATGAAGGGAATAAGAATGAGAAGCTTTCTATTTATATGGGGGGATGTTTGAGGACACACCCCCCCTGAAATGAAGGTTAGTATGCCACTAAAATATTAGGGGGTCCCTCATGAAAATAAAGGGGTATACCACAGTATACCACAGTATATCCTGATTCTTGTCTAATTGTCGATTTGGTAGTGAGCTTATTCCCCAGTTGGGCTGGATAATGGTTGACATAATGACTGTACCGGGCCATTTATTCAGTCAATCAACCAATTTCTGACCGAGTACGGGGGAGCTCTATCCTCAACATCCAGATCAGGACATGCGATGGCCGAATGGATATGTCTACTACCGCCAAGCGGGATGGCAGCCAAAGCTGCGGAACCCCAGGATAGCCAACTCCCGGCTGCATTTGACTATTCACTTGTGGAAGCGATGTGGATGCCGGAGGGAACTCCACGGAGCGAGCTCGTGATGGCAATGCGGGCAAGGGCCGTTTGCAAGTCCTGGTTCATGGCAATAATACACAACCACGCGAGGTCAAATTCCTTAAGCGTACAGGGAGTTCGAAATTTAAATATTGAGGATTGCCCCAGTTCCCCACGGCTTTGCTATTTCTGATATTCTGTCAAGCCACCCAGTTCCATTGTCTCGTCAGCGTTGGTATCAAAAATGCGGTCACTTCGTCCCTTCGCGGCCCTGACACTGGCCCTAGCCTTGACTGCTGTTGCCATTCCTTACAACACCTTCGATGGCTCCCCCGCTTGCAATGATGTCGTCGCAGTTCACAATCCCACCTGCGTCGACGAAATTCAACAACATGTACGGGATGCTATCAAAGCCGGACGAAAGGTCCGTGCTTCAGGTAAAGGACATATGTGGTATGATACTATGTGCTCTGATGACCCGGACACCGAAATTATCCGCACGGAGAATGTCAACAAAATCTACGACTTTGACTTGGAGGCTGGCACCGTCATCATAGAGGCCGGCGTGACCTTTGTCCAACTTGCAGAGTACCTTCATGGAAGAGGCGCATCGCCGGGATACACTCTTGTCAACTGGAATATCACTCTGACCGGCTGCGTCGCGATGGGTGCCCACCGTTCCTCTCTTAAGGAGGACTCCATGGTGGCTGCTGGTGTACTGTCTTTGGACATAATCGACGGAAACGGCGAGTTGCGACATATCGAGCGCGACGAAAACGACGATACCTGGCTGGCAGCATCTACTTCTCTGGGAGTGTTAGGCGTCATCGTCAGAATGAAGTTCAAGATTTACCCGGATTTCAAAGTATACGCTGATCAGAAGACGTAAGTTTTCCTACCATTGGCATTACTTAGGCAAACAATGACTCTAACGCACCAAAAGCTTGGATGAAGCTGAAGTTTTGAATGGAGACATTTATGGCATGATAAGCCCCTATCCAACAGCGAATTTCTGGGTAAGCCATCAATCAACCGTCGATGCCATACTCTCCATGCTGATATAGAGATATTTGCTAATTATGACTATGAGGAATACAGTGGTGGCCATACAAAAGGAAATTCCACTGGCGATACTACGATGTGGTGCCAACAGAAACCAGCCCACAGGAAGGTTTCCAGAACACTTTCTCTGTCACAAAATTCGAAGCAGATGCAGTTAGAGACCTGTGGGAGAACGGGAGGGTGCTACCCCTATCCAACAAGATCGCCGAGGAAATTCTTTTCGGCATCTGGTCCAAACCCAACTTCCGCGAAAAGACTACCAACAAAGACATCACGAAGTGGCCCGTCTACGGCTGGAACTACGACGTCTTGATCGGTGGACTGTACCCGGATCAGAAGCCAGCATGGGAATATGGCCTTCGCGGACATATCCTCGAACTCGCGTTCCCTATGACATATGCCAACGCCATGCTCAGGCGCGTTCGCGAGCTTTTCGACGCAGAGGCGGAGGACGGCGAACCGATGACTACCACATACCGCAGCGGCATCAATATCAAGTTCGGACGACCCTATTTTGATCTTCTCGGACAAGTCACGTATAACACGAGCGATGGTGCCGATTGGTCCAAGGGCGCTATCATGTTTGAATTCCCAAGCTACCGTCCCCAGGGTAACGGGAAGAGATACAACGAGCCATTTTGTAAGTTGATTCATAGATAGGCCTTTTTTGAAAAGCTTCATTTTAGGTTGATTTTGGCAGCTAACGCGGACATACTATCAATCTGCAGATGATTACCTTGCACACGTTCTCATTGAGGAATTCCCCTGCCGCCCGCACTGGACCAAGAATACAAGGGAGGTATTCAGGATGGCAGCGAGAAATATTGACCCCGACGTAAGTTTATCGGTCCATTTAAAAAAAAAAAAAAAAAAAAAAAAAAAAAAAAAAAAAGACATGAAAGCATTTTCGAAAACTAACAGTGGTATTAGCACATCGCGCGGTTCAAAGCCGTCAGGGAAAAATTTGATCCGAAGGGGATATTCCGCAGCGTTGTTGGAGAGTCGATTGGTGTTTATTAAATATTTCGGCATGTACATAAACTGATTTTTTTCTATGTTCATTTCGTGGCGAACACTTCTTCTATTTCTTTTTATACAGGATGGCCCTCGACAATTTACTAGTGACATCTAGTTAATGGCATGGCCTTCCTTATTCGAGTCATATAAATCTAATGAGATAATGTATAACTTACCAAAATAGAAACTAAGTTGGCTTACAAGCCGAGTAGATGTTACAGAGCACAGATATTGGACATATATCCAACCAAGCCAATGTGTAACATTTACTAGGGTAGGAAACGGGCATCCCATTCAGGGGGGAAAGAAAGCATATTTCCCCATCCTGCCCATTCGGCGAGAGAGATATTCGTGCTTGCTGATAAACCAAATATTACCGCACATTGATTGACGCAATGAAACAAGACAGAAGATTGATGGAGCAAAAGTAAAGGGATTTCTCTAAATTCGTTTTTTGGCGGTAATTAAGCGCCACTGGAGGAGAGAAGATGAAACGAAGTATGAAAAGAATAACATATCAGCCGAGAAGGAAAAGAGGAATAAGACGCGGGGAAATTTGCGCAAGGAAAACATTTAACTATGCGCCTGTGGGAGAGTAACAGCGGAAAAGGAAAAATAATAGTTAAGTTAACCCAATACCACCAAAGTAAAGTCAAGAAAGAGAATAAAAATAAAATAAGAAAAAATGAACACAAAATTTTATAACCCATTTCAGTTATGTTCGGTTTGGCCCTAAACCTTTCTTTTTTGTTTTCACCCTAGTAGAGGAGACAGAACAAGCAAGGAGAACAAGCGCACTGATATCAAGACACCCCTTACCGCTTGTCTATGCATCCATTTTTCAAACGATCACTTTTTCCATCGAGATTTCGTAACAACAACAACAGGATAGGGGTAAACAATTAGATAGATAGATATCTTGAAAAGACGTAAGTGAAAAATAGGAACAAGATAACCGTCACTCCATCAATCGTAGTTATCATTTCCCACCCACGCACACACTCACACGCCCATCCGCACAAGACAACGAAAAACTATGTTTATTTAAAGAAATAAACCCCTCCCAATGACAAAGAGGAAAATTAACATAAAAAAGGAATTCTCCGGATTTGCTCAACAACCACTACTGCTACCAAAGCCCTCTTTAATTAGTACGTGCGTGCCAGATTTCGCAAGTACCAATCTACCAGTCTCCTCCCCGCCTTTGCCTCACTAATGTGAATCAAGTTGCCCTCAATGGCATAGTCCAGGTCATTCGCATTGACAACCTCACCTTCCAACAACCCGCCATCCGACCACCGGATCTGTCGGCTGCGCTGCTTATTAACAAGCAACCACGAGCGCAGCTGCTGCGGCTCCACGTCCAAGAAGCCCGCTAGTTTCTTCAGATCCATCGTCGTGTAGAGTTTGAGATAGGACTTGACGGTGGGGTTATAAAGGGTGTTGCGGACCTCGTCCATGAAGATGGCCGTTTGGTGGTCGACTGGGTCAATGTTCATGCCTGGGTTGTCGAAGTCGGGTGGGGTGGGGCTGATGAATTTGGGGCAGGCGGAGCGGAAGAGCTCTTCGAAGAGCGGGAGCGCTTCGGGCCCGCCGTGCTGGAGGCGGATGAATTTCTCGCCGTATTTCTCGCGGAGGGCGGAGTGGATGGTGTCGTCGAGACGGGTGGGGTGGAAGGCGACGCAGATGGCGATCAGCGCGTACATCTGGTCGTTCTTCTTGGCAATGGCGTCGTAGCTGTTGCTGCCCTTCTGGAAGTTCTTGGTACGCGACACGTAGACGAGGATGTGGCTGAACATGCGGATGGCGTCGGCGTAACGGCGCATCATCATGTACGAGAAGCCGACGTAGTAGTATGTTGTGAAGTGGGCGGCCATGACGCGGGCAAACATGGCCTTTTTGTTCATCTCGATGTCATCAAGTGTCTTGAGCGCGAGGCTAAAGTCGCCAAGCAAGCAGTGGACGCGGAGCAGCCCGATGATGGAGAAATATCCCAACATTCTGTAGAGGGGCCGGTTCCCATACTCTCCAGCAACGGCTGTGGGGTCTTCGTTACGTTTGATAGCTGCAAGCTGTTCGTTGATTTGGGATCTTTGGATCAGTGAGTAGAGAACATTGAGAACAGAGTAGCATCCCCATGTGTTCGGGTTCTCCTTCAGGAGCTGTGCTTCTTCTTCACTTGATCCAGTGCGAGCAACGCGGTTTCGGTAGCGGCAAAACGACTCGAATTGATAGATGAATTCGTCAATCACATCCCACGCCCAGAAATACTATCCCATCACACCGGTCATATTAGCTTCAGCAAGCCAAAATGGAAATAAAAAAAAGAATTCGCGAAGGCCACACAAGTCCCGCAACGCAAACTCATAATCCAATCCACCCTTTCATTCCAACAAATAAGCTCCAAAAAAAAAAAGTCAAAACCTACAGTAGGAACATCCAAATCAACCGGCCCATCCGAATTCAATATATAATGAAACAGGCTACAATAGCTATCATAGCTCGCAAACTTCGTCTCCAGCGTCGCCTGGAATTCCAGCGGTGTGGCCGCCGCTACTAGCTGTGCCTGTATATCCTGCGTTTGCGATCCGGCACCCAGCGACGTCGTCCGGTCCAGCTCACTCATGCTATCGTCAAAATGCACCTGCTCGCGGTAGTCGTTGACAAGAGCTTCCTCTTCGACATCGGATTCATCGTGCAGGTTGGCGGTCCGCCCGGTTGTGCGGTTGCTGTCGTACGCCATGGCTTGGTGTGGACCCGTGGGCAAGGGAGTGGGGATCGGGGGGGTGTGCGGGCCGGTTAAAGAGCTCAAGAAGATGTTGGCGGTTAAGGTGGATGGTTGTGTGCTAAGCGGTCAGTGCCGGTTCTGTTGGTCGTCGGACGTTGAAATTGACGAATTTCGAGGTTTTTCACTTTTTCGCTTGCGGCTGCTTGGTGGTTTGTGCTTATCTTATCTTAGCGCAGATCTCGCATCTTGGTCACGTGTTAGTCGCAAGCGCGCGGCTGGAGAATGAGAACTCTTGGAACAACGTCAATTAAGTTTACGGATTGGACATGGTACAGCTTAAGGGCATTGGCAGTTTAGTATTAGTTGGGATAAGCCTCTTTCGATACGGTAGGGCCTAACTGTGTGCATTCAGTCGTTCGTCCGCCTCCACAAACACGAACAAAGGGCGAGGGAAACAAAGGCACAGATGCCTGAAGACATATCTTCAATGCTAAAATCGAATGAGATAGGAAAATACAAAGGCTCCAAAATTAGGGGAGTAAAATGCTACCATCGTGCTCCGACCTGATCCATTGACAAAGCAAAACACTGAAGCAGCCGAAAGATGGAGGAAAGGATGCAGGGTATCAATGGAGGGCTTGAACAAATACGGATTTGTAAAACGAATTTCAGCGAACATGCTATCCGTGAACTGTCTTAAAAATGCACAGCATTTATCAAATGCACTGTAGGGGTCAAATGTAAATAGAAGACGAATGAGAAAAAGAAAGAAAGAAAAATAATAATCATAATAAAGGAGCAAATAATCATAAACCCATGCCTTGGGGTGTACCATTCCACGAACCGAAAGATGTGATTGTCGAATTAATGCGAATAGTATCGATGAGGACAACTGTCGACCGATTGTTCGTTTTCCAGCCATAAAGCTAGTAAATAGCGTTTTCGTTGGATAAGAAGAGAAGTAACTAAACTGCAATGCTGGAGTTGGCCCAGCTTAGGTTGCCACCGAGAGAGGTACTACTCGTCAGTTCATCTTCGCCCTCGGAGTCGTTAGCCCCGTCCATGTTCAGCATCTGAAAACGGTTGGTCATTGGAGCTGGTTTCCTAGCTGGAGGTTGTGGCGCAACTTTCTTCGGCACATACTGCACCTTCGGCAACGGGTCAGCACATTCATCCGGGTAGTACTCAATTTTCATGCCCTTGTACGCCAAACGAGACATCATGCAAGTTCGTGCAAACAAGGCATTGTGTACTGAGTTAGTCGAGATATATGCATTCCCCTTATCAAAAGTGATATCGATCACTACCAGGTTATGGATATGTTCCAAGTCATCACGAATCTTGGATTCTGTCAGATTGGGGTGCACTGAACGGATTATCAGGTTACGTGAAGCTCCATTCGCCAGCTTGCCGGCAACAAGGCCAGGAAGGTAAAATTGGCGTTCATTCCAAGTGACCTCAATCTATTAGTTGAGCAGTCAGTACGCATCTAGAGAGACTATCTATAGTGTACCGGTGGGTCTCACCAGCTTATCAAGAATATAAAGGTCCTGGCGTTTAGTAAAGGCCAAAAATTCTTGGGCAGATTTACCCTCAGCAAAAGAGACGCTTGCCTGACGCTCTCTGGGTCGTAGGAAAACATCAACCAGCGCGCCACCCCGAATCGCGGCAACAATATCGCGGTGAGTTGCACGCTCGGGGAGACCTTTCAGAAGGAGAGTACGGTTTTCCGTACAATTTGAAGGCTGCTGGCGGTCTTGCCTAGACTGGATGTTGCCAAGATGTACTCCATCATCCCTTTCGTCGCTCGGGAAGGATGTCACATCATTTTCGAGGCTCGATCGACGTCCATTGCTGTTAGTATGAACCCTTAGAGCCCTGTCCGCAGAATTCCGAGGCCAACTGTCATTAGGGGTAGTATTCTTGCTAATCGGATCATTCGAGATGGAGTGTAAAGGATGGCGTGGGAGATGTCCAATCTCAGTTGGGGCTTTGCTGCCCATGGTACTGTCGAATGACTCCCCTTGGTCCTCCAAATTTCCAGGGCCGCTTATCAAAGTCTAATAACTCAGTAAGCGGTATGACCTTGCGCAGTGGCACTCAAGTTCCTCACTTCAAGAGCTTCCTCGGTTACACCTCCTTCGTACAGAGCCTGCTTCAAATTATCTAACAATAGGAAGCTGGTTAGATGCGGTTATGCGGAGAATGCGCAGAATACGCAAGGTGCAAGTTCGAAAGAGTTTGAGATAGGCACAGGGGAGATACCATATTCGCGGGATCTACGAAGCTTCAACATGCGTTAGCAATATATAATCACAAGGTTGAGAAGCAAACAAACTCACAAGAAGGTCGTGCTCCGATTTCGGGATGGTAACCGTCATAACGTTCGAAGAAGCATCAAAATCGGTAGACGAGCTATGCTATAGATCCACGAAGCACGAGTTCCTGTCAGGTCCTCTCCTCACATGGCACTGGACGAACTACATCAATGTCGTGAATACGGATACTTACCAACTCCGCCCTGGAATTCAGTTATAGCTCCATTAGCGTTCCGTATATTTAATCACCAACAAGCACATAAAAAAAAGGAAGGTTCTGAATCTGGAAAGCGTATGGACGGCGCCTGTGATGAAGACACTCCGGAGGCTTGACCAGGGGGAATCGAGGCGCAATTGAGCAGCATTCGAGGGGAAATTAGGCGCAATATATCAGCGAAAATCGTACCTGCGAAGGAGCGTGTCCAGATGTGATTTTTTGATTGAAACATGAGGGTCCATCTTCCCCGGCGACGAATGGAGGATCTAAACAGGTTGCACAATGGCGGGGTGGTCAGCAACGAAGCTTAAAATATAGGACAGAACTCAAATTTTTTAAGCTATTGAGGTCGGGAGTTTAAATGAAAGGTGTAACTTGAGAGGGCAGCAACATCAACGGAGGAGGGGCTGGAGGGCGTTGGTGTGGCAGCTAAATGAGGAGGATATGGGCAACACAGCACGCCGCGGGAAGGGGAACCCGAGACAGCAAAGACAAATGGGAATGATGCTTTGCAAATGTATGTACTGTACTGTACTTACATATCTCACAAGAGCACAAATATTTGCTCTTGGTGGCAGGGCGACGATGTCTAATATCCGGGGACAAAGAGTGAGAAGGGGGAGGGAGGTGTATAAGAGGAGGAGCAGACGCAGCAACAGATGATAACTCTGCTGAGGCCCTGAGGCTGGGCCAAGCGCCAACAACCATCAACCAAGCGCGTCTGGGGAAGCTAAAGTTAACTAACTTACCGGCGACGTTAGTTCTCCTGACGGACTGACTGCTGACTGCGGGCATCAACTACGGCCGATGATGATTTCCACACAGCGGCTGATGGATCCAGATAGGTTGGGATAAACGGTAGTTAGCAGTGAGTAGATGAGTAAATACATCCTAACTCCGCTTAAAACTCAACTTAACCAGGGTTTTCATCATATATTTGCTTCGCTTCGCTCCGCAAATGAATATGCTCATCAACTATGTTCAGGTCTAATATTTCTACACGGGAACTCGATATCCCCTTTCATCCCCCCGTCATTCAGCCAATTCCTCATCTCAATAGCAATCGAGCAAATCGACTCTTGGCCGCTAGTTATTTAACTCGACCATCTCAAGGTAGGATGGAGCCGCCCGCTAGCTAGCAGCGCTACGTTTAACCCTGTGCGTTCACCCATCATCAACGACCCAGATACCACCATCAATCGCCTCCATCAATCACCCATTTCCCTACTCAGACGCATGATTGACCGTCGCCCGGTACTTCTAACGAGTCTGTTTGATGGCCCGGTTAAAAGAAATCGGCATCGAGCCGCCCATTCTCTCTGAGAGGACAGCAATTGCTGCGCGGAAGTCCCTGTGCTGTGATTCTCTACTCTCATATCATTGGGTAACTATCCCAGACAATCCAGCCGCATTGCGCGTGCGGAGTAGTTGCTGTCTTTTCATCAAGGTTCATAAGAGGGCAGGGTGCGCGACGACACGCACACTCGCCTAATTCCTAACTTCGATCTGCACACCGTTGTGGCCTCACAGCAGTTGTGTTCAATGTGAACGTGCCGCCATTCTTCAGCGGTGTTTTAGCGACGCTAGGGTCGGTGAGTCCCTGCGAACTGCTGGTGGCGGGGCTAAAAGTTTAGCGCCGGCGCCTCTACACAACCTCACCCCCAATCTCAAGGACACCTGGAAAACATCTTGCTCACTGGCCACATCCAACTCTTCACGCTGGTCGCATGATGATGCTGGACGACCACTAAAAGAGAGGCGCTTAAGAAGTTTCCCCCCCCCCACCAAAAAAAAAGGGAAAAAAAAAAAAAAAAAGGAAAGGAAAGGGGTGGGGAAACTAGTAGAAATCCAAAATGGATCTGTCGTACAGCTTCAGCTCAAAAGAAATAGTTTTTCATGAAATACGTAACTCAAGGTTTTATTTAGCTGGCTTCCGTACGAATTATCCCAGACCTAAAACGCACTGCTTCCATCTATCCGGTCCCATCCCATCCGTAGAAGTCTTGGATGCAGAAATTGAGCCGGCAAGGCGAGGAGAGAAAACAACATTCCAGTCAAAGATAAAACCAGCGATAATGTATTAAAAAACAGAAGGCGCCCGCATGTATCGTAGGTGAAGGGGAGGTAGGGTGGAAGTAAACCAAGGGTTGCCACGGGGGAAGATTAAAATGAGAAAAGGAAGAAAAAAACGACGAAAAAGATAAGCAGATGGACGCCATTGAGCAAGACAGAACCATGGAATTAAATAAAATAAATAGGGCTTTTCCGCCCTTGGCATCCCATATCCATTATCTCATTCATTCCCTCCTCCTTTCATCCATCGCCTTCGCATCATCGTTCCCATCAAAGAACGACTCATCAGATCGTAACCGCTGTTTCTTCTTCTTCTCCAACGTACCCCACGTCGAAATACCCGCATACGCCACACCAATGATTCCTGCAATGATTGCATAGACAATAACGCCCGCCACGGGCACCGTTTCCTTCCCGATACCGCTAAACTTAAAGCCCAGGCCGCCATTGATGATGCCGAGCGCGAGCATGCACCGCCCTACCCAGCGATGTACCCGTCCCACCGCGCTGGGCCCGTGGGTCTTTACGTAGTTGAGATGATGCAGGTAGCCGAGCAGTGGTTGGCAGAGTACTAGCCAGCCGATGACCACGTAGCCGATGATGGGGTGGTACATGGCTGCTTTCCCCAGGTCGCGGGCCAGGGAGACGCCGACGCCGAACCCGGCGACGGCGGCGCAGAGGGTCAGGATCTGCAAGGGTGCGTGAATGCGCGTTGCGGTCTTTGAGTAGGGGATCAAAAAGAGGCCCAGCGCGAAGGTTGGGAAGAGAACCACGAAGATGACGGACATGATGATGCCGTGTGTGACGCGCTTGACTTTTATGGTCCGTTGCGAGACGCCGGTCGCGGACCCGCCGCCGCTGCCGCGGCCTCCTCCTGTAGCACTCAGGTCCAGCGTAAACGTGCCCTGGTTGTCATGGAAGATGATTGACTCCGTGACATCAGCAGAGTTGAGGGGGCTGCCGCTCTTCATCGCCCAGATCCAGGGGCTTTGCGGATCATTGGGATCCATGGAGCCGCCGTCCCAACTCAGGCAGTTTTCGCAGAGTACGTTTGCCGTCATTTTGCCGTTGGAGATTCCCGAGCCGTCCAGCAGGCGGAGGCGCACGGCTGGGTTGTGATCAGGAAGCATGTGGCCGATTCCTCGGCGTGGCGAGATGGTGACGTTCCTCCCGTCAGACGAGGCGTAGGCAACGAAGATATTGGCGCCTGCCATTCCCGTTCCCTGCCCCAGGGCGAACCATTCAGTGCTATCGCTGGGGGCTTCCATTTGGAAGTATATGGGGCCATGGCCATTGGAAGCCGTGGAAGGGGGAATGTTGACGCTGTAGAAGATGCCTTTTGCATCACTGGGGCTAAATTTAGTTGTTTGGCTGTAAGCCATTGGCACTGTAGGAGGAATTGTTAGAACCTGGTTCCTTTTGCTTTTTTTTCTTCCTTTTACTGGTGTGGATGAGTGAGGGGGTCAAAGAATGCTTTTACCAGTGGCCAGCGTCGCTGCTGCGACAGCTGTAAAGGACAGTCTCATGACGAGAGTGTTTCGGAGATATTTGGCAGAGAAATATATACCCTGTTCACGGGAAGCTGATTGTTGATTATGGACAGGCTTAAATGGACAGATTCAAGGCATTGATTGACATCTGGGAATGATATGAAGGATGGTTTTATGGGCCAGGTTGAGAAGGTGAACGGGTGAATGGATTGCAGTGAATAGAAGTGTTGCGGAGGAAGGATTCCAATACATGTACATGTAACATGTAGTTACATACGTCGTTAGGGCAAGCAATAATATATGATAACTACGCACCGTACAAAATATAGACAATAGGAGGAGGTGAGTTAACGTCACGACAACACAAACAGGATATTGAACACCCAAACAAACAGTCATATATATATATATATATATATATATATATATCCAGGACAGGATATCCAGGATATCACAACAAATCTTATAGTTTTTTTTATTTCTCCCGTGCGACTCGTCATCCTGGTTGATTTATTTACCGCATTGATTCAGCTGCTGGCCCAGCCCGGCCAACCGCAGCCACCTAAGAAACCAACCGCCAGCATTTGGAATCCTGCAGGGAGGAGGAGGAGGAGGAGGTAGACGCAAACATGGCAGATTCTCGGAAGATCTGCGACACCTGTTCCCGGATGAGATTTTTTTTTTCTTTTTTCTTTTTTCTTTCTTTTTCGTGTGTAATTTGAGGATAACATAACCCGTTTGATGTATTATTATTGATTTATTCTTGGTATTTATATTAAGGGTTGCTTGGGACAGTTATACGCAGTAAGTTTATTATTTCGCTTGCAGCCCAACGATTAGTTAGTTAACCGACTATTTAGTTAACTCACTCTCACAGTTTGGCGCGACTAAATAAGTTGATCCTCTCCAGGGATAAGTTACTGCGTAGAAACGCAGCTAAATAAAAGCCCCGGAGGGGAAGCATGCTCGAGGAAGCTTAAGAAAAAGCCTCCGGAATTACCAGTGTGTCAGGCCCTGGAAGATGCAAAAACGACCTTGCTTGTCTCGTAATAATAATAATCGAAACCTCTACAGGGCAAGGTGAAACCACACACGCAACAGCCGTGGCGCAGGAATGGCTATAACTATGTGATACAATAATAATGGAAGATCCCCCCCGGAACTACCGAAAACAAAAGGGTTTACCAGCGTGAAGTTCTTCAGCCGCTCGTTGGTAGTTAGTTATCTGATATGCTGGTCGTCACCATCGAGCCTCCAATAAATATTGAGGAGATATGGTATGTATGTAACTACTATATCCATTTTCTCCATGGAGATCGATGACGGGTGGATAACAAGGTGGTTGGGCGACGACGGAATCATCCATATAAGAACTAGCCACAGAAATGGCGAATATCCCCCTCCAGCATACAAATAGAGACGCAGCCGGCTTCCTACTACACATCCTGTGTACGCAATAATATTACTGCCTCTCATTCTATTAACTACTGTCAAGATGGTGGAATCACTTGCTGCTTGCTGCTGCTCCGCCTGCTACTACTGCTCCAGAAGCCTCCTATTACACCTCCTCCCACAAAGCAATTAACCCGCGATCAACATCAAGATATCCCTGCTTCTTCACAGTCTTGAACAGACATATGAGAGGATATCCAATCACCTTGAGATAACCTATCAAGGAGTTCAATACACCCGTGAACTTGAAGTAGCTACTTCTAAAAAGCATGCCGGCCGATTCCCCTGATCTGTATGGAATCCTATAGGAGAATCATGAGAATGAGGAGAATCTTTCTTATGATGCACTTCAAGAGATGATTAGGAATGCCTGGGACTCTAACAGAGGAGCAGTTTACAGGAGCTTATAATGGTTAGTTAGTATGCCACTAAAATATTAGGGCCCCCCTTAATGAAAATACCGGGGGGTAGTTATAGTTACCAGCGTAGAAGCACGGCGTACAGGCACAGTATTAGTTATTAATATTGTGCAACATCAAACATCGCAAAAACCCTGGCGGTGCTTGCCGTAGATCTGTCCTTCCCTGGACTCTGATGTTTAAGTTAAATACTGCTCGTGTACGAATTTCCCATCTTCATTCAAATCGGAAAATTCATCCATACTGATCAGATACCCAGAACGCCAATTACGCATGTTAATTTAATTGCCTGAATGGTGTTGACTTTCCTCTTCTGTTTCACAGAAACCAGTCGACTTCAGTCATTGAGAGAGAGGCGCCAATGAACAACTGGGTCATAGTAAAAGCTTCCGCTTCACCGAGTGAACGTTCACCCGGTCGGTCCTTGTCGATATATAGGCAGGCCTCCGCCCATGCATAACATGACTACACAGGGATCTATAACTTTTGGACAAGCAAAGGAATTTAATATAGCTTGGCCAGTCAGTCAGTGCGTGTCCATCTGGGGATATCACCCTGTCCGGGAAAACCTGGGGAAAACCTGGGGAATAGATAACTAACTATGCCCTACTGCGTAGTTATCTGTGCATAGTTCCTTCGTGCTCTCGAAAATTATTCAGCATGTGTGCGACCTTTTGAAACCTCCCTGTGATCCCAAACAGAGCATGGTTCCTCAGCTGCCGGCATTACCACTAATAACCAATCCCGCGAAGTGTACGGTGCGAGAATGGTGGAGGGCTGAGACCTGGCGGGCTCTCCCCTTCTCGCACTACTTTCAAGTCTTGTGTTCCGGTTGCGCATTGATCGTACATGTACATGTACATATAAGTACCCTGCATCGTAATTTGGATGTAGGGCACAGACTACGACACTCCACCCACCAGCATCTACAGGAGCAAGCCATACCACTGTTAATAGGTGTATTGGGTCTTTGCATAGCCACTGCTGGCTCCTAGTGCTGTGTTTATATGTCCATAGGCCGGAACATTCCGAGCCACGCACCGTTTTTTGTAACGATATTGTCGTGGCTGAATGCCGAAGACGGTGGAGCGACAGAGCGGACGCAGATATCCTGCCTACAATGTGGAGGAACATTTTTTTCAAAACAAACGAGGTGAGGAAGGATTCTCACCATGTATATTTAAGGGAGGTCGGTTGAAACATGGAGGAGCCATTTCAGATGTGTCCATTAGGCCTTAACTAAGCATGGTAGGCCTTTTAACACCCAAACTGTGATTAACAGAGAGCTAATGTTTTTGGATAGATGCCCAAAAACCAATTCATCGGGTCAGAGGATGATGACAGTGGCTTCTGGAGGCCCTCAACTCCAGGCATAGTATTCGTTTGTGGTAAACAACAACCTCACTGGTCTTATCCTCATTTCCTCCTCCCCACCTCACTGAAGGAACATTGCTATTTACCCGCTCCTCATTTATCACATCCACACCAAACTGTTCCTGCACAAAATCTATGACGTGGTGCAGTTCCGCCGTTGGGTTCCATATGACCAACTTATGCAACTTCCACTTCTGAGCCTCGTCCAAGGCAGCCAATAGAAGGCTGGCTAATGCCAACGTCACTATTTGCTGGCCCTCGTCTTCCTTATCCTCTGTGGCCTGGGCCGCCGTGACGACCCTTTGGATAGTCAACTCGCGATCTGGAAAGTCATGATGCCAGTACACCCACGTCTTTCCATATTCGTTGATAGCGCCTCTGAATGGTGGGACTTCGCCGTTAGTCTTCCTGCTGATGAACGCAGCTCCGGTCTTGTAGCCAGCCGATGATGTTTGCGGAGGGAAGAACGGTCATGAGGATTTTATCAGCTGCAGGTTTATCCTTGGAAAACTTGGCTTTGATGTTTTCGATATCACGGGCGCAGAGTGCTGGGATGTCCTCCGGCATCAGCGGCTGCGTCGGTGGGAGGCCTGATCGATTCGGCGATATCAAACAAAGGCTGACTGACTAACGGAAAAAATAGATTGGAATGCAGGGAGCATTTTCCACCCTTTATTGATATAATACTATTTGAATATGTCAGCAGAGGAACTACACTATCTCCTGCTTTGTTCCATACCTTCCCAATGCTCGAATACAACATACTCGCCTCCGCCTCTCCAGCTCCATCCATCCACCGCGCGACAGCCCTCAATAGAAATTCAGCAAGACCTAATCGCCGATATCGTTTATCAGTGGCGACCGCCCCAATGCAATAACCCTGTCCTTCTCGGGTCCCCCCAGCAGCAGTTCGGATGAGCAAATCCCTATTCAGCGTTTTGCAAGTCGCGACGACACGCCCGCTGCCATCACCACCTTGAACTTGA
Source organism: Blastomyces gilchristii SLH14081 (assembly GCF_000003855.2). Classification (NCBI taxonomy): domain Eukaryota; kingdom Fungi; phylum Ascomycota; class Eurotiomycetes; order Onygenales; family Ajellomycetaceae; genus Blastomyces; species Blastomyces gilchristii. The sequence goes on from NW_003101666.1 coordinate 760,581, forward strand.
AGGCACCACCAGCGTATTCCCACACCATTGCTGTGCGTGAGCGGTCGCTGCATGAGGAACTTCTCCCTCTCTATATAGTCCGCTTCTGGGAGCGGCCAGCCGAAACTCGCTCCTACAATCTTGAAGCATTTGACTTGCAGTTCTGTTGTTGTTGCTTCGTTGAAAATTAGGACTTCAGAGCCTTCCGGGCCATCGATTATGGTCGACAGCGGTTCAACCGTTTCTGGTTTGTCCATATCTTCTTAAGTAATAGGAATGGAGACCTGGAAAAATAAATTTACCTGAAATTTGTATAAGTTGATTTCCGGCAACAATCAGGAGATACAGCTAATTTGAACAAGGGCTAGGACTTGGCGACGCCTCTCAGACGTCAAGCTCTCGATCCTGAAAATGTGAGTTAAAATGTGAGTTAAAATGTGAGTTAAAATGTGAGTTAACCACCCATTAGTTGTCGTGAGTTGAAGTACTTGGAAAGAAAGGCGCCCGTCCACTTTGGGACTGCCATGAGGAATGTCGAGATCATGTCAGTGTGGAGCCCCTTTTCCGCGATCATGAGTCCCACCCACTCACCCCACCATGCGCAAATCATCAAAGCCGAGCCAGCACGACAATTCTATTATTGGCTATTCGGCAGGGGTCAGGGGTTGGACCGTATTCCTAGCGTCGGTTGAAGGATATCAACTCTCTCCGTTCAAGCTCGTTGACATTGAAACTTGTCCAGACTCACGTCCATACTCCGCATTGTCCATTCAAGATCAATTAATGATACAGGGGTATTATATGTCTTTCCTCTACAAACTTAGCTAAGTATATGCCATACGTGCTCCGTCCATGCTCTCTCTACCTTGAATGTTTTTGGAATCATCCGCACCAATCAAAGCTGCAACCTGCGGGGGGTGTCTCTTGGTAACTAACGCAGTCAATTCTTGAGGGCATCCCCAGCATTCAGGCATCGCCACCATTTACGATCTCGTCAAATGCCACAATTTTATATCTGAACTGTCTTCAAGAATCAATCCGAAGCGCAGCGAGTTTGCTGTGACCTTCACACCTCTACGGTGGAGTGAGAATTGGATCTCTCGGCTGATATTCTTCTCGCAGGTATCACTAATGTGAGTAGAATGGTACTACCGTTCCTCCGTGCCGCGTATTCCAGAGGAAATGTCGGGCAATGTTTCCATTAAAGTTGTTGTCTCTCAGGCCTGCAATACAAGTGCCTATTATCCATTTTCTCTCCAGCGTACCTACCCGCCCGCCGACAACGCTCTGTATGTTCCCTGACAGCGGCAGGCAGGTTTTCCCGCATGCATTCATTTTACACGAAAGGATGCTCGTAGACGATACTGCTGAGTACGGGTGGGAGATCTTATGAATCGTCAAACGAGGATTTCTCCGGTGAACCCCTTCTTAAGGCTTTGGAGCATCAGCAAGGCCATCTAGTAGACAAATCACCTCCGTCCGTTTACTACATGACGTCGAAAGACTGTGTACAAGCTTTGGGAAACTTAGTTTGAATTTCCCTCTGATATCACTTCCTAGTGTATATGGAAAGGAAGTATGATGAGCAGAGAAAGAGAAAGGAATCAGTTTGAACCTGACAGAAGGCCGTATTTAGGAACTGAGCAAGCAACCAGAAGTGTACGCAGTATTATATCCAACAGCAATAACGCTTGTGACTGGCTTACTCACTTCTACCATTGCATGTATTCTCCGGCACCTATAATGACGTGATTGTCGAAATCCGCCGGTTCCTGCAGCCGGGGGTTCTTTCCAGGTTTGCGAGTCCCTGCTCGTTCCAAGTGATATATCTGGGAAGTTGTGCGGGGAAAAAAAGGGCGCTTGCAAACCAACAGTACAACCGTGACACTTTCTATATGTACCCCCAGTAAAACGTTCATCTCGGCGAGCAAGGAAATGCTCATCCATATCGCCTTGTGTTTGGCAGGGTTCGCGGGGCAACGGAGTGTTTTGCGGGGGTGGGAACAGGCGTTAAATTGTCTGGGGTACATGTACATGTACATGTACATACAGCCTTAACTGCTGGGGTTTTTCATGGTGTGGGTTGATGTTTCAACACCAAGCAATGTACTCCGTATACAAGCAGGGCGTCCCAGACATGAATGAGGGTTTGAGGGTTTCGGGTTTCGAGCGGGTGAGGCACGAGATGAAAATGTTATGTGCAGGGGAGGGGCTCTTGTTGGGTAGTTACTTACACCATGGCCGAACTATATGTTAAGAAAGGGTACATTGTTTACCTTACCCCCAATGAAAAGTAATGGGCTATGAGAAGAATATCATCCTGCTACCGAAAGAGTATCGGTTAAATATGAGGAAATTGCCTTTGTATGAGCAAACTCCCCCTGGTTCTTTTGGAAGGTAGTTGTTACACAAAACTTCTACTAAACCGTGAGACAAGGGGTGATATGAAGCGTGGACTATAGGTACTGGTGATGCAAAAATTCGAACGAGATCCAATTCGCTGTGCTATTGATAGTTAATGCATTAATCCGCTGCGTTTCATGGAGTACTAATATGAAACCCTTCTTCACTAAAAGAGAGGTGCTTAAGAAGTTTCCCGGAAAAAAAAAAAATCTTTGCAAAAAGCGAAACCAACTTGATGCAGAGCCCGAAAAACCCAGAACGATTCGTCAATGACGATAATAGTCTTTGGAAGAAAACGCATAATAGATCAAAATATAAAAAAACAACTCCATCACTCAACCCCCAACCCGGAGAACGGCACGACGGTAGAGCGGGACATCGCTCACTGCATTTTATCTTCTATCACATTCGCATTTCCTCTATCAAAAGTGCTCAAGGTCGAACCGTCCGGCTCCTTGTATAATCATGTCATAATCTCATCTCATCTCATCTCTTTTAGGCGGGAGTCGTGGGACTAGCCGTTGGAGTGCTGCTGTCTGTAGCGGCTGTTTTCTCCAAAATAGTCTTCATCATCTCATTACCTAGTCTGACTGCTTCTGGGAAACGGGGGGAGAAGTACGATTGAATCTTCTCGAAGCGATCGCGGTATGAAGCGAAGTTGCCAAACGAGACACATTCGGACCAGGCCTGTTCGGTATCATCCAGGAGGGGGTTTAAAGTTAGACAGAGCGCAAATAACGGAAGTGGAGTAGTAGGTGTAATGATATTAGACATAGCCAGTGGAAAGCCCTGGAAGGAGCGCGTTGGAGGGCTAGAACTTTATCTCCTGCCACATGTACGGAGTAGATTGGAGGTTTTCAAGGGGACGGAATGAACATAGGAAAAGTGAGGGCAAAGTGAAGGCATTATGTTATCAGTGCCTATAAAACCAAATTGATGTTGTGGCAGGACGCGCGGAAACGGGAGAACAACGCATTGTATAGACGACCGATATGCACTTACCCGTGCAGCAAATGTGAACTCAAGGTCATCGGAGCGGAACGTGTTGTCATCAATAGCGATGTCCAGGACCTCATCGAGGAGGTCTTCATTTCTGAAAAGGTATTCCGTCACTCCAAGCCATAGTCGGAAGAGCTGTAAAGGAGGCGAAAATCCTGAGGTCAGCTCTCCTTTTCAATAACAAAATCTGATTTTACTTGGGGTTACTCACAGGTGTCGAGCAGATCATATGGTCGTACGGAACAATCCCCAACTTCCACCAGCAATCTACAATGGCCAGCAAGCTCAAGTGGTTATTAGGCATCCTTCCTGAATTTCCCTTGGACAGCGAGAACCGATCAAGTACATCATCCCGCAACAGAAGATCATGCTGCGTCGTACCAGACTTAAACACCGCCGCTCCGGCCGTCTTCACTCTAGTTTTAAGTTCCTCTCGGTGCCCGCCCAGCATCAGCTTGAACAGTTCTGTCACTGACTGCGCGTACTGACGGATTTGCTTCTTCGCAGCTGGATTGAGTATGGCCAATCCCGCATAGACGTGCCACTTGTTCGCATATATGCGAAGTGTTATGTTGATTTTCACGTTCTCGATGCCGCCCACGTAACGGGGTACTTCCCAGGGGAACTGGCTGTTCGCGTGCCATGCCGTGCCCATGCTAAGGAAAGCGGCGTGCGTCACCGCCTGGGTATCTGCTGTGATCCGATCGTGCATTTCGCCGCTGAGATAGACATATTTGGACTGGAAGGAGGAGAAGATGCTCTCAACGAATCTTAAGCTCTCGTCTGACGCTCTATGCTGGATCAAGACCTGGAATAACGGGTGTTATTTATTCCGTTGTGAACATGATTTGTGGGATATCTTAGGTTGAATACCAGAGGGTGACCTTTGGGGTTGACATTGGGGCCATGGAGGGAATGGCATGAGATGATTTCTACGTCGCTGGGCAGGTATTTATCAAACGCAGCAAGCTCAGGGGCCTTGCAAGATGTCTGGCCACCCACGATGGCGCCGACCTTGGTTGCTTTCAGTTCAATGGCTTGTCAGACGGGTCTGATTGATCCACAAACGGGAAGAGAAAAAAGATGGCGAATACGAATTCAAGTGTTCAAACGGCAAACATACATGGTCCGTACTCCGCGACGATCTTGTCAATGGCTTCCGCCTCTACGCTGTAGATAATGTAGTCGCTAATTCTGGAGACTAAGTGCCCATTCGGGAGTACATTGATATTTTGCTTTAAAAAATCCATAAAATAAGCCCTGATTCCGAGGGTGATTTATAGTAATCCACATACATCAGATGCGAACTCCTGCTTTAACGCATCATAGTTTGCAGGCCTATCGCAGGCATTGACTCTACATCTTTTGTCAGCCATGGGTCCGATCAACGTAGATTGGTGATATATGTTCGTAAATGAGAGCTGTGATAACTGAACGTTAGCACACCGTAAAAGCAACCATTGTAACTAATAAACAAGTTTGCAGGTATATAAAAACATTTTCAGACACAGAAAAAGTAAGGTAGCGAGGAGTTTACATCATTGACAACCTGGAAGCCGCTGCACACGCCAGAATGGCGGGCAGTTAAGGCCTCCAGGCCATACTCGAGCCAAATGCACTCAAGTCATCATATAAAAAGACGTGATAGGGAGGAACAAATCAAGAGGAGAGCTTACCATATACTGAATAGCCAAGGCAGAACACTGCAAAAAGAAAGTTTTGTCCAAGGATGGTGGTATATTTACCTCCAACCGGCTTGACTCAGCCGCTGAGCATACATCTTTCCCATGTCGCCCATGCCGATGATCCCAATGGATCTTGTGTCCGTTGTGGTCGCCATAATTACAGGACAGGAAGCAGAATATCTCTTCCGCTGTTAGTTAACAAACAGTTACGCGTGGGCCTTGTGACAATATTTCAGTTTGTGAGGTAACTCTATCAGATCAGCTGAAAGGGATTGAGTTGACGTTCAGTAAAAAAAACACCATCTGCATGGAGATCCTAGAGAAGGCAGACAGACTGCTTGACTGATTCGATGCCTTTTATCTCTGCTGGACGAGCTCCTCACCACCGCGTTGCAAAGGACGAAAGGAAGAAATGAAAAAAAATTAAGAGCAGAAGAAAACAATTTAAGCTCGAGAGCAGGGTTGACGCTAGTCCTAACACGGAAATCGCTTAACAAGGCCGGGACAGCTGAGTCATCTCATCTACGTCTTCCAGAATGTAACTAGTTAGGGCAAGGGTATTTAAACCCTAAGCCCGACCTAAATAAACCAGCCTCATCCAAATTAGGAATTTAGGGCACACTTCTCTCTTTTCCGTATTTGGAATCTCGAACTTCGGCTTTGGATTTCTCTTCTTTGACTCTCCTCACCATCCACCACATCCGCCAATCCATCACGCCCAAAATGGCTCCCAAGAAGAAGGTTGAACGTCCCGCGAACGAGAACATCTCTCTCGGCCCCCTGGCCGGAGATGGTACGTTCAATTCGCCCTTCTCTAGCCCAGATTTTGCGCGAAATATGGAAGCGCATCACCGTGCTAACTTCAGTCGCAGGCAAGCTCGTTTTCGGTGTCGCCCGTATCTTTGCCTCGTTCAACGATACCTTCGTCCACGTCACCGATCTCAGGTTCGTGCCATTGTTCACCTTTAACTGATACCTTGTCCATTTCGAAATTCCTTTGACTCGACATGGAATTGCGTTGCGTTTGCCTAGAGAAAGGGAAATTCTAGACGCACGACAAGGTTCAATTTTTGGATAGAGGGCTAATATTCTGGGTGATTCCAGTGGTCGCGAAACCATCTGCCGTGTCACCGGTGGTATGAAGGTCAAGGCTGACCGTGACGAGTCCTCTCCCTACGCTGCTATGTTGGCTGCCCAAGACGTTGCTGCTCGCTGCAAGGAGTTGGGAATCAACGCCCTGCACATCAAAATCCGTGCTACCGGAGGTATGTTTACATCATTATAGGAATGAAGCGAAGTCGGGCGAGAAGAATTGATAATCTGACACCAACCATAGGTAACGGAACCAAGACCCCCGGCCCCGGTGCCCAGTCTGCTCTCCGTGCTCTTGCCCGCTCCGGCATGCGCATTGGCAGAATCGAGGATGTGACCCCTACCCCCTCCGACTCTACTCGCCGGAAGGGTGGCCGCCGTGGTCGTCGTCTGTAAGCGCTGGGACGGTCGTCTCTTTATACTTTCTCCAGGTTGTGCACAATTTGCAAGAAGCTTGCGATTGCACGTGGACCAAGGATGGATTGCGCGGGTATCTTCTGGGTATCTGTTAGCATATGTGGATGGAATAAACGCGAAGAACGGCAGTATTCTCGCCTGGTCTTCTTTTCTTTGTGGAGTTTGTTCATATCAAAGCATTTTCCATTTGAGCTGGGCATGGCTGCTGCGGCCTCCGTTTATGCGGGCTGTTGACTACAGTGTTTGCCAGCTTGTATAATGGGGATCTCTTGACAATCTATTAATACAATGGAGATTCTTAACCTACTACTGACCTTCGCCTACAAAATGCGCTGTTACCCGTTTCGTAGCGTAATTGTTACTACACTCCATATTTGAAATTTCGATCGTAGTTTTTGAAGAACCAAACCTAGCCCCGCTTATAAAGTTCCCCGTCCAATGATGTAAGAAAAGGCGAATATTCAACGACTTGCAACCATCAAAAAACGCTCAAAACATACTATACTGCCTATTTACTTAAAACAAGTCTCACATATTGGATTATCCATAGCTCAAAATCTTCATAAATATATCTTCTACATATATAAAAATAACCCGCCCCCCATCTATACTTCACCCGCCTCGCAAGAAAAAGCAGACATAACCGTCCCGCAAATGCCTCTACCCTTTTAAACCTATCTCTTCCAATCCCTCCCGACAATTCTCTCTCGCCATGTCTTCTCAGTCGCCTACCCCAACAGTCCTCCTAACCTCTGTCCCTCCCAAAACGCTGCTCGGCATCGACCTCCTCTGCTTTGCCACAACCCCAAACTTCCATGGCATAAAAAACCTCCCGCCCGGCCCTCACTTCCTATACACAGGTACGACTGAGAGCTTTTCGTTACGTAACGGGGAGTGGTTTTTTATACATGACGACCGCACCAGCGGTAACATTGGCGGTGGCGGTGGTGGTGCAACAATAGCGGCAGGGGGGGTGGACATACGCCTGCGCAGATGGGATGGGGCGGTTGAAGCTCTGATCCCGATCGATGAAGGTAGTGAGGAGGGGAAAAGAGATGCTATGAGGTTGCGGGCGAATCTGGGGCGGATATGGGCGAACGGGCAGTTATTGGCATATGATACGGCGAGGGCAGAACAGCGGGAGCGACAGGGTGATATTCAAAGGCACGAACAATCGGAACAGGGGGAACCAGACCTAGAGTCGGAATCAAGACAGGAACCATCAAACGACTGGCCACAGCTCACAAACCACATAACGCCCGCCCTCCTCTCTAGAATTCTCGGCTCAACTCCAACCACCACCACCTCCATTATCCCTGCAAACCAAAATACCACACCGCCCCAACCCCGCTGGACCGTGACCTCTGGCAGCTCTGCCGCGCGTGATCGAGACGATATCCCCGGCCTCTCCGCCGCAGATGTAGCAAGGGCCTGCGACACCGGCACGGCCAGCGAGCAGGAGAAGGAGTTGCGTTTTCTGCCTGTGGATCTGAAGCGGACGTGGAGGGTTGGTGCGGTGGGGCGCGAGAGGACGGAGGCGGCGCAGGATCGGTCATGGGCGCTGGGGGATTTGGTGGGGAGATTTGGGAAGGGGGAAATGGGGGTGGGTGGTGCAGAGGGGCCTACGGCTGCGCCTGCGTCTGCGCCTGCGCCTGCGACTGCGACGGAGGCAGGGGCGGCCACGACTACCATTGACGATGATGATGATAATGAAGGGCAGGAGGCTGGCGAAGCGCATATCCTCGGCGAGCTACAATTTACGTTCCTGATGGTTCTTACGCTGATGAATTACTCGTGTCTGGAACAGTGGAAGCGGCTGCTCGGGTTGATACTGACATGCCGCGCGGCAGTGCTCAGGCGGGAAAAGTTCTTCGTGCAGGTGCTGCATCTACTCCGTTTGCAGCTGCGGCACTTTGATGATGTTGAGGGGGGTTTGTTTGAGATGGATGGGGACGATGGAGGCGCGCTGTTGAGGAAGTTGCTTACGCGGTTTTCGCGCACTGTGCAGGAATTTGAGCAGGGAGAGGGTCGGATGGTTAGGAGAGAGTTGGGAATTTTGGAGAATTGGGTTAAAGGGCAATATGGGTGGGAGCTTAGGTCGGGGGCGACGGTTAAGAGGGGCATGGTGGAGTTGGAGGATGGGGAGCGGGTGGAAATGGAGGTGATTGGGGCGCATGAGGAGGATGAGATGGGGGAGTATGCTCCGGTTGTTGTTGATCTGGGGGAAGGAACCAGTCTTGGAAAGGGTTTGGTGGAAGAAGTAGAAGAGGACGAAGAGGCGGGCGAGTCCGTGTCAGACGTAGACATGTCCGAGTTCAATGCGTGATGAGGACCAATTTCCGCGCCTCCACAGCATAGGCCTAATCCCGGTGCCCTTTTAGCGCGGTCATTTTTTGGTGCGAAATTCGTATTCTGTCCGTAATCACATCACATCACAAGCACGGTAACTCATAGGAGCTTTTTAACACACAGCATTAGTTTGAACAAAACAGAAAGAAAAATTGAATTGCAAGCGGGGGGTGAAAAAAAAAAAGGGGCCCTAATCTATCGTTCCCCTAGCATGTTTCGTTTAGAATAATAAAAACGCTAGGCATGCCATCGTTTGGCAAAAACCACCGAAATCCCAACCCATAGTTAGACATCATGAAAAGAATTCCATCATCTTCCATACTCCCACCGGCCCCAATATCTTCCTCAATTTCCCTCCCCCCCGCATAGCAACCCAACAAAAACCCAACGCAACGCAACACAACCCAACATCGCTTTAACGGTAAGACTTTTGGAAACGAGCACGAGCACCAGGGCCGCCGAACTTCTTGGGCTCAGCGCGTCTGTTATCCGCGACGAGGAGGGTTCTGTCGAACTGGACGAGGGCCTGCTTGAGCTGGTTCTTCGAGTGCTCGTCGACGTATTTCTGGTAGTAGGCGACTATCGACTTGGCGATGGCTTGTCTGATGGCGTAGATCTGGGAGGTGTGACCACCGCCGGTGACGCGGACGCGGATGTCGACGCCGGCGAATTTGTCAAGGCCGACGATGAGGAGGGGTTCGTAGACCTATAGGTTTTTTTTGACCGAGGGTATTTTCGTTTAGTGGCTCTGATTCTTATTCTTATGCGAAAGGGTTTTCCTCGTCTCTTTTAAGGCTTTCCCTGAGTGTCCGACGATTGTGGGGAGAGAGAGAACGGCGAGGCTCACCTTGAATCTGAGGATTTCTGGCTGGGTGAGAGCCAGAGGACGGCCGTTAACCTTGATGAGACCCTTTCCTGCCTATATATTTCCCCAAATTTCAATCCAGTCAGTCATGTATCCTGTTATGATATCGTATGTATTCCTCCCAAGAATAAGTTCCATTCCAATCCAATCCGCTCTCCAACCTCCAATCTCCAATCTTGAAATTCCCAGCTCCCACTTTTTTTTCTTCTCATTCTAACCCAGCACTCCCCCCGAGGATATGAACGGATATAAGATATCGTACCTTGCAGTGGGCGACAGCAGTAGCTATAGCAAAGATTTTACAAATGTCAGTGACAAAAAAATAACATAAATAAAACAGACATGAACCGTCGCAAGTTCAAATAGACCCTCCATACCTGTCTTCTTCTTGCCGAAGCATTGCACACTCTGGGTAGTAGCCATATTTGCTAGAGATGTAGAGGCGGGACGAATGGCTCCAGGGGGTGGGCGCGAGAGAGTCCAAGGGTAGCAGAGTGTCGTCGGTTGTCGTTGATATCGTCGTCGTCGCTCTCTCTCTCTCTCGATCGTTTCTTGTTGGCGCTGGAGAATTGCCAATCTGGGATGTGCGAGTTCGCTTAGTCCGCGCTAGGGCATGTGATCACGTGATGGCGGTCTGAACCTCGAGGGAAGAAAAATACTGTTGGCGGAACGGATGTCGGGAATCCGAGCTTGATATAAGAGCTATATGCGACAGACTTATAATTTACAGTTCAATTGGTGGTTGTTGCGTCTCTCTAGCTGTTATTCCGGGGGATATTCGATTTGTCTGTCATTGCATTTTTAAGGAGCAACCGCCGTCTGGTCTCCCGCTGCTCCCATTACATCCCCATCCCATACGCATAACCCTACCTCCGCCCGGCCCATGAATCGATAGCCGCAATCCCGCAATAATGTCGCAGACCGTCGGACGGGTAAGCCATCCATTCCATATATATACATAGGAACCCCCTCCACAAGAAAAAAAACACAATATCTCTCTAACACATGACTACCACCCCAGACCCGCCTCGCCTACTCGCGAACATGGCACTACATAGACGTAAGCCGCGACCCGCGCAGCCTGGGCCGCCTCGCCTCCTCCATCGCCATCTTCCTCATGGGCAAGCACAAGCCCATCTGGGACCCCTCGACCGACTGCGGCGACTACGTGGTCGCCGTCGGCTGCCACGACCTGTATACGACGGGGAAAAAACGGTTCAAGAAGCTGTATTACACGCACAACACCCGCCCGGGCAGCCTGAAGTCGATGACGATGGATAAGATGTTTGAGAAGTGGGGTGGCGGCGAGGTGCTTAGGAAGGCGGTTAGTGGGATGTTGCCCAAGAATCGGTTGAGGGAGAAGCGGTTGGCGCGGTTGAAGGGTTTGTGCTTTTGCTCTTCTCGTCTTCTCTCCGCGCTTGCTGTGTATAAGGAAGGGACCCTGCGGCGGCGTGCGAAGAGCACACGGGATACTGTCCGACGGCAGTGCAGGCGCTAACTAACTACGTTTTTCACTATCATAGTATTCGAAGGCCACGCCCATCCGTACAAGAAGAATATCCTGAAAATAGGCGGGAAGAGCGTCCTGGGACCCACGAGCTCGATTGCGGATTCACCGCTGGTGAAAGAGGCGTTTGCGAAGGAGAAGGCGGCAGAGATGGGGGCGGAGAAAGCGACGGCTTGATTTGTTTGATTGAGAAATTCTTGCCCTTTATTAGTTTTGGGGAGCCCCTGCTTTCTTCACTATTTGCTTTTACTGATGCCTGCCCATTTTCCTTTTTTTCTATTCCACTACTCCTTTCTTATTTTTTGTTTTTTATTGTTTTGCATACAGGGAGTATATACAATCGGGTTGAACAAATTTCTCTTTGTTCTTTCATGTACACTAAACTAAGACTTGATATCAACAAAATCGGTGTAACTTTCAAAAATCTCTACTATCTCTCCACTGCCTAAGCCCTGTTTTGTTGAATGGTCGCGGGTTCGCCGGAGGGCACAAGTCATGTATGCACTGCACATGTATTTATATAGATAGTGTAAAATAACTCGCAAAGAGACCATAAATATAAAAAGAAAAATAACAGGAAACCTAGAAAAGTATCCTGATTACATATCATCTTCTCTCACTCATTTGCTTCTTCTCTCCCTCCACCGCTAACTTCCCAAAATCCGCCTCCCCCCCACCTCTCCCCCTTGATCTAACATTTCTATAACTTCGGTGTTTCCCGACCGTCCACTCCGGGCCGACCCACAGTGCATTTGATAAGACCGTTCGGCCCCGACTGCGGTGCGTAGACCTCCGCATCTTTACCCGTGTTCTTCAGGCCCTTGTGCCAGCTCAGATCTATAAGGAATTTGGTTTCGGATCAGCAACTGCTTGCTTCAAAGTATCCCAAGTCTGTGTCCCAAGAAAAAAAAAAAAAAAAAAAAAAAAAAGAGAAAAAAGAGAAAAAAATGAAAATGAAAATGAAAAAGAAAAAGGTAAGAACCCACCAATCTCAAAATAATGCTTATTCGGCAACGCATACTCCACCGTCTCCAGCAACGGCTGCACGGCCAAGATCTGCTCCGCCATCTTGTACATGGAATTCTGCACGCTGGCGCTATTATCGTGCGCAAAGGTCCGCATCGTGATGTCCCGGACGGCGCGCCAGGTTTCGTCGAATTGCGGCGCGGCGCGCTTCACGGCGTCCACGGAGGCGAAGGGCTGCCAGGTCCAGCTTGCGTCGACGTCTGTGCTGAGGATCCGGTCCCAGGTTTCGGGCAGGGTGGTGTACTCGTCGCGGATGAAGTTGTGGAATTGGGAGTTTGTACTTTTGAGGACGGAGAGGGCGGCGATGGAGGAGGTGAGTTTTATGGTTGGTGTGCCGTGTTTGGTGGTGGTGCCATCGGTGACGGTGGCGGAGACGTTGCGGGTATCTGTGCCGTCGCGGAAAAAGGAGTGTGGATGCGGTTTACCGTCGATGGTCATGCGGGTCCAGCGGATGGCAGTGATGTCGACGTGTGCGGTGTGGATGTGCGGGTATGTGGTTGTGAAGTGGGAGCCGAGGATGGACGCAAAGAGCTCAGGCGGGGTGACTGGGTGTAGCTTGGCCATGATGTAGATAGTGTTTTTCATGGAGTCTGTAGCGACGACGACGCTGTTGTCGGCTTTGGTGTAGCTGTTTTGTTGTTTTAATAGAAGGGGATGCGCATTAGCAAAGTTGGCTCTATTTCCTCCTTCCCCCCTGGAGGAGACATTGATATTGGAACGAGAAAGAAGAGAAAAAAAAAAAAAGGAGAGCTTACGATGTCTCAATATCCCCCTCGAGTAAGACGCATACTGTCATCTCGACGACGGTGTGGACGCCCGTCTTCTCGTTGCGATGCACCTTGCAGACGCGGACATTGTCCTTGCCATAGCGAGCAGCGGCCAATCTCGACGTCATTGTTTCCCTTTTTTCTTCCTTTTTCGGTCTTTCGATATGGGTTGGTGGTAGGCGATTAAACCCGCAGGAATTAGCCAAGAGGGATGGATATATAGATTAGAAAGAAAGAAAGAAAGAAGAGACGGAGAGGTATAGATTAAAGAGAAGAGAAGAAGAGCGGGTGTACGTAACTCTGCAGAATAATCTATAGATGTGTCCGGAAGAAAGAAGCTTCACGAAACAAACGATGGAGGCAGCAAGCGGGAAGTTAAAGCTTTCCAAAAGTGAATAAAAGCAACGAATGTATTTGGCAAGTAAGTTATCTATCTGTCCACACCTAGTTCCCTGGAGCTTGGGTTGAGCTGTTTCCAGGCACAGCGCAACAAGCGCAACAAGCAGAACAAGGTTGGAACAAGGTTGGAACAGGGCATCGTGCAGCTTCGGCCAGCGCCGACAGCCGGGGATCGATCGGGGATCTTTAACCCAAGTTACCCAAGTTAAATAACTAATAATTCTTAATAAATACAAATGTAAAATAAAATAAATATATGATAAACGAGGCGGGCTATTTTATTTATAGGCAATCATGGATGGAGATCTGCTTGTGAGGATGGAAATAGTTATGGCAGCACTCCGTACTCCGTAGTGATATCCATGATAGTTCATTTCTATATGTGACATAAGAATAAAAATATAAATAAATAAATAAATAAATAAAAATAAACAAAGAGGAAAATCTCCTAAAAATAGTACTAAAAACATATATTTTTCCGAACTGTACATAGTATAGTAGTTTCTGGATAGCTCTCCTTTCATCGCAAAAGCGGCCAAGCCAGCTTCAACCAGCTTCAACAGTTCCATTATTGTCTAATATTAATATTAAATAACCAACCATCATCACATTGTAGCTTCCTCTCAGTGATATCAGCGCGGTAAGCCTGGCCTGCTCAACTACTAGGACACTAACTACTCACTCACTGCTCACTGCTCACTCACTGGCAACTTGCTGCCAGGAAGAAGAACCTTGGAAGCATGAGAGATTCATACAGGGCGACACACGTGACTCAGGATCTACTTCACGTGGCCGTCCGTCCTTGGCGCGATGCTGATCCGGAGAACTCTCTCGATCAATTAATTAATTGATGCTCCAACGGCGTCAGGAACAGGCGGATATTTCTGCTCTAACTTACTCCTTACTTAACTACCCATCATTTCTTTGATCAGTATTGCAGCCCCGAGCTGTTGGGCCCTGCTCGCCGCCGCGCCCTGTATTCTTGCGAAGTTTAGGGGAGCATCTGTGGCGTGCTATTGGTCCCCGTAACTACTAGCCTAGCTTGCGGAAGTCCCCTCAACCACCGCCTAATCTCGACACCGCGGGTGAACATTTGACGACCCTTATAGCGCTTGCTGAAGTATATCCTGCCGATCTACACTGATCAGCTACTACTCTAAACAACCGGGCAATTCCAAATGCAACCATCTACCACCTGTGCTTCTCAAGGGCGATCCGGGGACCTGGTAAGCTACTGCTCCTCCTCCTAGGAAGCGCGGTAGATGGAGACCCATGGCGTCAAAGTATGATCTGGCTTCCTCTGCGACGCCAACCCAGCATCGCGTGCTGAACGATGGCTCCTCACTCTCAAGCCAGGAGGATGCCTCCACCTCCACCTCCACCGATGGAAGCTGGCACGATGTCGCTTCCAAATCCTCGAGAAATGGCACCGGCAAGAAACCTGCCTCCACCTCCAGCAGCAGCAGTATCAACAACCATATAAATTTCGGGCCGCGGGGTGCCTCCCTGGCTCCCTCTGGCCATCCGCCAGGTAGTTTCAGCTCAGATTTAAGAAGCATCGGCACGATACGCCGTCCTACAACGCCGTCGACATCTACGTCTACGTCCCGCCCAGAACTTCCATTCTCTTCCCGCATAAATCTTCTTGATGGAGTCGACCTTCCGTCTCGTGCGGAGCAGCGCCAGGCTGTGCTGCGCGGCAAGATCGCCAAGGAGTTGAAGATTAAGAGCGGGACGGAAAATATGCTGGAGGCCCTGTTGGCGAAAAATCTTAAGCAGACCAAGGAGCAACGGTTGAGGGTGGAGTCGGAACTTAGTTCGTCCAATATGAAACTCGCCCAGCTGCGACATGAACTTGAGGAGGAGATTTTACGGGCCCAGGCGCAAAATTCGCCCACTTCGGGCCGTTTATCAGTGCTGTTCCGTGGGAGTCCCCTGCGATCACCTTCTCGGGCGTCACAGGGCCCGGACGAAGGAATGGGGAACGGCGATGCGGAGACTGAGTCGCCAACTTATGTCCTGGCGGAGACTTTGCAGGAACTGGAGACCAAAGATATGCCGTCGGATTACTATGTGGAACGAGCGAATAACCTTGTGGAGCTGTTCAAGCGGCATCCAACGTTAAAATATGACCTGGCTTGGCATGTCTTTGGCTTGCGGGTTCAGGCAATGCTGCTCAGTGATAGCAGAGACGTTGTCGCTGCTGGATACCGATTGACACGATATGCAATTGCCGATCGACGGTCTATCCAAATCATCAGGTCGTTACACACGGATGAATTGGTCATGATGTCGCTCGCGAAGGAAACTAAAGCTACCATGGAACGCGAGCAGGCGCTGAAGTTTGTCAGGGCCTTTCTTGATGTTAAAGATGGAGTTCGAGAGATGTCACGCGGGGTAGTCAGGACACTTGTCTCCATTGCCGAACATCGCGACGATCGCCTGAGAAACATTTGCATCATGACTCTCGCGGAGATCCTGGTCAAAGACCCAGGCGTTCTCTTCTCTGCCGGCGGGATTGGTATCTTGAACGATGCTCTTGGAGACGGGGCTTTTGGCGCTTCGGAGAGCCTGGCCGCAGGGTTTATACACATTCTAGACACCCCTCGCAACAGGAAATATCTCCGGGCCGGCATTGAACTAGAAGGAGTTTTCGCCGCTTTCACAGATCCGCTCGGGGATAGCAATCGCCATGCAAGGCTAAAATCTTCAGCTAAAGCCATTTCCTCCATGCTCAAAACCTGGCCTGGCCTATTAACGCTGTTACATAACAGAGCAAAACCGCTTAAATCGTTGCTGGATTCCCTGCAATATCCTGAGCCCCTGGCAAGGGATTTGATCCTAGAACTTCTTTTTGATGCTCTCCGTATCAAGCCTCCGTCATGGTCATCCTCATTTCTTGCCGGTAGGAGGCTTACGACCTACGGCAGGGTGACTAATCTGAGATCGGAACCTGATACTAAACAATTACGCGCATTCTATGAACATGAAAATAACAATTTTGACCTCACGACTCATTTTTCTGCCCTGATCCTCGCTGTGTTGATAGAAGCAGGACTGATTACGGTATTAATTTATTATATCCTTTACTTCGTTTTTTAGTTAATTTGGATACTGATATGCCTTCTAGGCTCTATCGAACTTAATAGAAGACGAACCCGACCTATCCCTGAAGAGGAAAGCCACACTACTTCTCACAGAGGTGCTGAAGCTGGCTCATCATTCTCTGCCGCAATCCATCAGTGCCAAGCTTCAGGTCCTCCCGCAATTACTTCCGTCCTCTAAGGATGCTGAGAATCAGCATATATCGACATCGACTGTCTACCAAATGGAGAGCATTAACCGGACCTTGACCCGGTCAGACGGGATGCACTCGTCACCGGGCAAGTATACAGTGCAAGCGGACATATCCGCTTCGTTGCTGACCGCCGAACAGGGGAAAACCAAACTAAGCCCCAGTATGGACGAGGGCCACTTTCGCACGGCCATTCTAGATACCCACGTCCTAAGTTCTGTGAACTTCATGAAATGGAAATGGGACTTGATCTACAACATTATTGAGGGTCCGTTGACGAACCCCAAACGCCTGGATGAGGCGATTCGGGGCTCCAAATTCATGAAGCGTTTGATGGGGTTTTATCGGCCGTTTAAGTCTAGGTTTTCTATGATTAGGAATACGAAGCCGAACCAGCGATATGTCCGGACGGGCTGTGCACTCATGCGGACCCTCCTGCAGACTCCCGAGGGAACGAAATACCTAGCGGAGAATAAACTACTGCGGCAGATTGCTGAATGTCTTGCCCAAGTCGACCGTATGAGTGGCCTCACGTCGTCATCACCCTTATTCTCCCGGAACAATATGAGCGAAACGTTAAGTGGGGGCTATTTTGCGTTACTTGGTGTATTAAGTAGTGAGCCAAGCGGGCTTCACATGATGGAGAGATGGCATATGCATAACATGTTTTACCATATAATAGAACTCAAGGATCGAAATGATCTCATCCAAGCGTTGCTGGGGAACATGGATTTCTCCCTCGAGAGCCATCTGCGGATTATTCTTTCCAAGGCCCTAACCACAGGCTCGAAGGATATTCGCATATTCGCAACGAAGCTACTGCGGAAGTACGTCGTGGGTAGTACGATGGCTGGGATGGACAGTGGGGAGTGGGTTGTCAAACTGCTGGTCACACAGCTATACGACCCGGACGTGGCCGTTTGCCAAGTTGCCGTGAAAATCCTCGAGGAGGCCTGCAACCAACGCAACTGTCTCGAGTACGTGGTCAAATGCCGCCCATCGCTAGACCACCTAGGCGAAATCGGCGCCCCGCTGCTCCTCCGCTTCCTCTCAACCTCCGTCGGATACCACTACCTCGACGGCCTAGATTACATCACGCAGGAAATGGACGACTGGTTCCTCGGCCGCAACGACGCCTACGTCGGCCTCGTCGAAGCATCCCTGACGCGCGCCTACGTCGACCAACCGCGCCGCAACAGCTTTGCCTTCGACGACATCGTCGAGATGCAAGACATCGGCCTCGTCCCGCCGCACTTCTACCGCGAGCTGGCGCGCACGCACGAAGGGTGCAAGCTGCTGGAGCAGTCGGGCCATTTCAACGAGTTTGCGCATACGATTCGGGATTTTCGGCTAGACGAGGAGGATCCGGAGGTGCAGTTGAAAGTAAAAGGGTGTCTGTGGGCGGTGGGGAATGTGGGGTCCATGGACCTGAGTGCACCGTTTCTGGAGGAGACGGAGATCGTGGAGGCCATTGTGAAGATTGCAGAGAATGCGGGGGTGATGACGATGCGGGGGACGGCATTTTTTGTCCTGGGGCTTATTTCGAGGAGTCTACATGGGATGGAGATGCTTACGGAAGCTGGGTGGGATGCGGCTGTGGATCAGAAGGGGCGGTCGCTCGGCTTGTGTATTCCCGTTGATTTGTGGAAGCTTTATTCGGTATGCTTTGTTATACCCCTTTTTTGCGGTCATGGTTACGTTGTTTTATCCTACTAATTACACTGCCTTGCGTGATGATAGATTTCATTCCCTGCTTATGAACCCAACGATGACGAAGAACGTGCCGAGAAGGAAAGATTCAAAACTGCCGCTACAGACTCTGATCCCGTCCGCCAGAAGATACTGAATCTGATCATCGACATGGGCAATACAGTCTTGTCGAAGAGGGCGGCGTCGGATCTTCACAGGTAAGCCATACATATATACGTTATGCGCCGTGTAGCCAACTAGAAGCATCCTTAAAAAAAGGGGCTTTCTTTCCTTCGTATTTTCCCTTCTGCCTATATAAGACAAATTATTCCTACTAACCCATATCAAAAAAAACTCCAGCCTCAAAACCAAAAAACCCGAATACTTCCTCCGAATCCCTCTCTTCCAAAAAACCCTCATCCTCCTCGAAAGCCATCACTTCCGCCTGCCCGCACGCCGCTTTGCCCTTGACCTTTTTGACAAGAGTGTCCTGCGGCGTGTCGTACGCGGGGACGGTGACGCTGACGGCACTAATGTCGATGTCGACGTCGACGGCGATGGCGATGCTGATGTTGATCGCGTCGATGTTACTGATTCGGATATACACGTTGATACCGCTACGGCGATGATGGGGAACTGAAACTTAGCTGGTTCACACCTAACAAACACACTCTGTGTATTTGCCGTATTGGGTGGGGTAGTCCGCTATTGTTGTTCCTCACATCTCCTCCCCCACACCACCTTATCTACCTCCACCTACTGGCTAGGTTTACGATTTCATCACCTCTTTCCCTCTTTCTATCACAATCCCTCTCTCGATCTTTGTAACATCTCTCTCTCCGGCTTGGTGGTAATTTGCATCTTTGTATTTCTGTTTTCCTTTTCGACTGATTTTTCTTCTTAGCGAACAAACCGGGCGTGGGAGTTTCATTTCTATTTTTTCATTGCTTTCTTCTCAACAGGCTTTGTTGTTCATTTCCCTTTTATTTACAAACCCGCCCCTTTTTATTGGGACCCCCGCGTTTTTAACCCCCCTAGCCTGTCTAGCGAGCGGAGCGGATAGCAGCGTTATAGGTTATGGGATGTATGTACGGACCTGGCAGTTCGGTTCGGTTGGGTGCGTGATCAAATGGATGTTTGGTTGGTCTGATTTGGTTTTCTCTTTTTCTCCTTTTTCTCCTTTTTCTCCTTTTTCTCCTTTTTCTCCTTTTTCTCTCTCTTGGTTTTTTTTTTTTTTTTTTTTTTTTTTTTTTTTTTTTTTTTTTGTGCTTTTTTCTCATCCCCCCCCTTCCCCCCCCCTTCTTCTGTTATTCTCTCGCCATTTCTCCAGGAAATAAGGAATAACAGCAGCAACAAGAGAATAAAGATTTTTTTGAAAGCGTCAGCCCATGGCAAACGTCCAATGAACGGTGAACGATATCTTTCAAACTCTACTTCTTCTCGTTGTTCGGTGGGTGGGATTCGCATCCTGGGCTTGCTGCTCCCTTCCGTCCCGGCCGTACCCCTACTTTGTGCTTGTTAGTTAGTTATCCTTTTCCTTTTGGCCTGCTGCTGGCGTAAGTTTTTTTGAGTGTATGATAGATTTTGTTTGGTCCGTCTTCTTTTCCCTCCAAGTATTTGAGATATTTTTTTTTTTGTATATGTAACTTAAAATGTATATATACCCTTGAAAAAATGATTCTGTATTCTATTTCATTATTTCCCTTCTCCAGTTATAAGAATAGATGAATTACGTCCCTCCCTAGATCGATTGGGAGGCCGGCTGCGGCCAGCTTTAGGTATGTTCATCATCCCTCTGCCCCTTTGGCCATCGATCTAACTATCGCTCCCACCTAATAAATTCCCCTGCCGTCCATTTATGCCTACCGTCTAATATCATCGCTA
Organism: Blastomyces gilchristii SLH14081; assembly: GCF_000003855.2. Classification (NCBI taxonomy): domain Eukaryota; kingdom Fungi; phylum Ascomycota; class Eurotiomycetes; order Onygenales; family Ajellomycetaceae; genus Blastomyces; species Blastomyces gilchristii. The sequence goes on from NW_003101666.1 coordinate 780,937, forward strand.
CCAACTCAGCGTGAGCTCGACACCACAGATGGAGGGGGATCGAAGCGAGAAAATTTGAACATTCGCAAATGTCATGCTATTTCTGGCTTTTAACGGTACGCTCGCGCTCCTTACTCGAGTACCACCCTACTGTCAGCTGGCTGGATATGTGCGAAAACGCCTGGTGGCGCTCGCCAAAATGAGCGGTTTAGTGATATGGATGGTGATATACCCGGAGCTACGTACCTCCTGTCTTGTGGTGGCGTTGCTGGCTGAGAGGTGAGGAGTTTATACAGCAGACTGCTGGCGGCTGGTATGTAAGTAGTGTTCGTCTTGTTGTTGAGATGCGAGTGTATCCAGCGATGGGTTTACGAACCGCCAATATACTCGAACAACTATATTTATTGGCGTCGGATAACTTGTTGGAAGAAGTGGATATGCGGATGTCCTGTTTGGAATCAAGGAGGTCTTGGAAATTATGCATTGGGTATCATTTGGACACGGTAGGTAAGCTAGCAATGGTGGTTAGGTTGGTTCCCTGCTTCGAAATGACAATAGAGGGTGCCAAGTTAAAGGAACTTCTCCTGTAATACCATCGCTGGCTGTGTGTAAATATTTTCGCCTAGATAATAGTACATGTACATCTCCGTTCTGAAATGCCAATAGGGGCAAACAACGAAGGGGTGGCTACAAAGAAGAGGGAAGAAGAGATCGGAACAGCAGAAGGGAAAATAAATGTAGTATAAAATTATCATTTCCATTTATCCAAATGTCAAACACACCCCAATCCTAATTCCTACCCCCCTATCACGAGTCAACCATCTCTTCATCCTCATCAACACTGCCTCGCCTCCTCTCCCCATCTGTTTCCTCATCAACCCCCGCATCATTCTCATCCCGGCCTTCCTCCCTTCTCCCACCCGCCACCCCCTCCGCGAGCACTTCATCCTTGCCTGCCTCATCCACATCCTGCTCGCTGGCACCCTCCTCCTCAGGTGGCGGCGGGGGCGCGGCCAGCGTCTTCGCAAATCTAGAATCCACCTGTGCCCGATGCGACGCCCGCTTATACTCCTCCGCCTCATCTGGATCCCGCACAACGACCTGAATCTGATGCACCTGCTCCTCCTTGGCCTTCGGTCGTGTGGGCGCCAAGCCCGCCTGCGCGATTGTCCGGGCACGCTCGGGCTTCAGACGCGTTTTGCCTAGGATGGGATAGTAGTAGGCGGCTTTCTGCTTGAGGCGGTGGGGTATGGTAGTGGTGGAGGAGGATTTGCGAGTTGATTCTTCTGCTGCCGCTTCGGCCGGGTCAAAGAGCACGAGAGCAACGTCCTTGTATTTCTGTTCGGGGTTTAGCTGTTGCAAGCTGGTGGCGTATGTACGGATGCGGTCGTAGCGGTGGTATTTTAGCGGCGTCTCGTCGGAGCCGGTAGCTTCGTGCGTGTAGTTCTCCGCGTCGTCGCGGTGAGAGTTGCAGACGTTCAGGCTGTTTTTTATTTGAGGAGCTGTGCCTTGCCTCTCTGGAAGGAAGAGATCGTAATCCCAGGGTATCGGGCCTGGATCTGGATATAGGGATGGATTGGCTTTGTGTAGAGCGGTTTTACTGGCATGTTCTTGGCAGACACGCTCTTCTGGAGCAGAGGGTACAAGGATTCCGACATCCATGCGTTCATCACGTCGTCCCTGTGCTGCTTGGATGGGTGCTTTGTCGAATTTGAATTGTACGAAGCCGCCTGGGTCAGGGAAACCGCCTAGATCTGGGATTATGGGGAAAAATCCGACAGGTTTTAGTTTTGGATTGTCTGGATGTGTTGGGTTCGCCCAGGCGTCGATTTCTGCTTTGGTAGCTGGTAACCCCTTAATTCTACTAGGCGTGTCTTCGCCTTTATGTTTGCTTTCTGGATACGCGATATCAAACCCTTTCTGAATGTATTTCTTGACATGTATCGGGTCGTCACGGGAGAGTTTAGCAGCCTTCGCTGCAGCGGGTGAAGATTTCACAGAACTAGGAGCCATCAGCGGCGCTGCCTTGAGGTTTCCATCAACCCCTCGCGCAGCAACACCAGCAGCAATGTACTGAGTGCGCCGCAAGAAACTCACGTTTGAGTTTTTTGGGGCGGGGTTTCTTAGTTGGTCGAGAGTCATAAGGAGTGGGAGATCGGCGGGGTCGACTGGAAGGGGATTCTCAGGCGCCATGATAGCTAATCATCACGAACCGGAATATATTAGTCGACTTGTTCAAGCTATATTCCAATTGATTGTAACGCAGGAAATAGGACATCCGTACCGCTCTCATCTCCTAGATGCAGGCCCGGAATGCCGACCAAGTCAATTGGCATACCACCCTCCGCATCCACATCGATATTTGGCTCTTCACGGCGCGCCATGTTCGACGCAAACCCCGGTGTCAGAAACCGCTCTAGACCTTCGTGTGGGATTTCTAGAAATTTGGGCGGCATTTCGGGCGGTGGCAGATCATTCCGATACCGCAGGGAGGCGATGTACTCCTGGTGATAGCTCTCACCGGAGTGGCCATCCTTAGTTTTTGACATTGCTGCCACCGGGCAACAGCCACCAAGGCCGGGGAATATAGTAACTCTGGCAAAAGGAAGTTAGATGTGTGCCTTACTCTCGGGTCAGGAACCTTGCGACAAAGGAGATGTGGAGCTCCAACTCTACGCCTTGGAGGACTGAAACCACTTACCTGACGGGTTATGGGTCTTTATGACAGCTTCGATGCTGCTGACTAAAACTAGGAACACAATGGTGCTTTGGAGAGCAGCAGCGATGTAAAAAGATATATGTTGGGCAAACACAATGTCCTGCGGGCGACGGAGGTGATGAAGTCTTGATGCGGCGCGATATCAGTTCTGCCTCCGCTGACCGCCATCCGGAAAGGGATTAGCTTATTTTTCGACATGTTCCCGATCTCATAACTACCCTAATTCGCCCTTGGCACATATGTGGATATCGAGGGGGGTGGAAGGAAGCCCTATAGCAGCACATAGTAATAGTCTCAAGGATACTGCTGGAAGTTGTAAAGATGTACTATATCATAACAAAAAAGTTCTAATCTTTGTCTTTCAAAAATCAAGAAAGCTCTGAAGTCCACTCGTCGCGCACGGGAGGAAACAAAAAGGTGTAAAAAAGACCTCTCCCGGGCCATCAAAATATACTCATAACACGCCTTTCACCAAGCCCACATACATTTATAAGTCATAACCCGGCTCCCCAAGCGATCATACTCCAGCCTGCTAATCCAGCTATCATTCGTCGCATCCAACTTCGCAAATACACTAGCCCCCTTCCACACTACGACCTGCGGATCCAACTCGCGTGGCGGCGAACCAACCATAACATACGAAGCAAACTCCGGCCGCCGTAACTGTATCCGCTCTTCAAGAAACGAATGGAAACCAGACGTCAAACTCCCACCACCAATTACCAACACGCCTCCTAGAAAATCAGTGAATTTCCGTTCATCGACACGGGCAAAGCCGCTGATGGCCGTGAAGATGGCATTGTCGAGTGGGAATATAGGGAGGACGTCATCACGTTCTTCGACCGTGGGTCGACGAGGGCTGGAGGCTGCCGCTGGCGCCTGCGACGCTGGGGCTGGTGTTCCTGAACCACCCTGCTGCGGGGTGCTGACTGCGTCCGGCGCAGGGGAGCTCGCAACGGAGGACCGAGGGGTTGCTTCCAGGTCTTGTAACCGACTAATGGCGTTGATTGCTTGAGAGCGACTTGGTGTGGATTGGACTTCAGCAAAGTTTGTCTGCGAGGTGCCAGTGTTATTAGCTGGTAGGGGAGGCGCAATTGCCGCTAGAAGGTCAGACTGCGCGGCTGAGGCGGGGTCGTTGGGTTGTCCATCGTACAAGTCGTATGAGCGGCTGATCAGCTTTCTCCGACCTTTTAGTTTCTGGGAGACGTCGAAAATTTCGGGCTGGAACAAACCCATAGGGGCAAGTATGACCTCGTCATAGGCTTTGAATGTGTATTTGCGCGTATCCTGGCCGGAGGCTCGGAGATGGAAATCAAACACATGGACGGAAACGTTGGATTCATTCAGGGTACAGACGTTCCTCTTCAGCTCTTCAGCCAACAGGAAGTCATAGCGTCGATTTAGGTTGATCTCATCGTACGGGAAGTGATCGAAGAGCATCATTTTGATGAAAGTCTCCGTCACATCTGCACCGCCATATTTGAGATTCACGCGGGAATTCTCAATGCACATGCCTTCTTCAACGCAACATATGGAGGTTTTCTGAGCGCCGATGTCTACCACGCAGGCTGAAGTATACCCGGCCCCAAACGTTCCTGAGAGACTCTCCTGCACAAAACATACTCGCGCAAACCCAAACTCTCGCATCAGCATCTCCAAAATCTGAGTAACGTACGCTCGTTCGTAGAGGTCGGGAATTACGAACACGCACGAGTACTGACTCCAATCCTTTTTGCCGGTCAAGTTCAGCTGGGTTTTCATGGCATCCTCGAGGATGAGTGCGATATCGAGGAACAATAAAGTCTTATTATCATAATCTCTTTCGTTAAGCCACCCATGTCTGATCGGCCAAAAAAGCTTATATCGAGGTTTGGAATAGTCGGGTATTCTGAGGGCAGCTTCCCCAGTCAGGTACTCAGGAGCTTCCTCCGGGTCAGAGGGGATTTCCGTCCATTCGATACGCATTGGGTCATTATGCTCGGAAATGGTTTCAGGAACGGTTCGGCGATTATAATTGACCACCATTTCTTTCGAGTTCGGGAGTGTTCTCCTTTTGTTTGCGCGCATATGCGCTTTGAGTTCCGCGGACATCGTGGTGTATTGTGACGCAAACTGTTTGTAGAAAGTTTTGTCAGTGACAGCCTAGAAATTCTAATGGACATACATATAACAGACTTCTGGACCAAACATCTTCTCCGGCTCCATAAACTGTCCACCATCAAGCTTCAACCGTTTCGGCTTAGGCTCACCACCACCCTCTTCGGCTTCGTTTTCATGGGACTTCCGCGCGATGACCATAGGCGTGGTTTTGGGCAACGCATCGCTTGCGAGACCGATTCGTAGGTTCTGGCTTCCCACATGCATAACGATAGTTTTGGAGCCCACCAGCTCCTCAGCGGACTCCCCATTTGCGCCTTCCCCGGTGTCTCCGTCTGCGTCTAGCTCGGGTTCTGGTAAGGGAAGCTCGGTTTTCGCCATTGCAAGTGCTCTATCTCTATCCTTGGCGCTTTTAGTCATGCGATTGCGGTTCTCTTCATTTTGAAGTCGGTAGGCGAGGATTTGATCGTCTCGCTTTAGGTACTCTCTAAATTATGCGATTCAGCATTGCGGCATAAATTATTAGCACAAGCCCAATTTCTCCGGTTTCTGATGGTATTATTATAGAACTTTGAATGGAATTATATAGGTCATGCTTACGTGTAGTAATTCTTCTGATTAATAGGAGGAACTTGTGGCCAGCTCGTAAGGCCCATGTTGTTGTTGAATCTCGCCAGTCCTATACCACCCAGCATGTGAGAGTCAGCACCATAGCAGTCGATATAGTCTTCCCGTTTGCCTCGAAGAGACGAGAACATACCCTCTTTCCTTAGCATTTCCCCGCTGGCCCCTGATTTCTTGCCCACCATCTTGATATGATATGTTGTAGTCCGCGCAAGGCAGGTCGAACTTCAAATAGGGCGAAGGATAGGCGGGTTGACGAATGAAAGTGCAACTGCGAATGAGATCACTATAGACAGCGGTGCAGATGGTAGTAGTCTCGCGAAATATCTTTAGGACGCGGAGATGAATTTCGTAATGGAAGTGGCGGTGCTAATTCAGATAGTTCGCCTCGTAGGAATCCCGCAAGTGGATAAACGAGTATAGACGTAGCGCAGGCCGTGGAAATTGAGAGATGACAAGCAGCCCGGGAGGTTCCAATGAAGCCTGAATTAATAAGGCGTTCTCTTCAGATCTGTCAGATCTGCCGCCCGTTCTGGTGTTGCGGGGTGGTCCAGTTGGCGGAGGGTGGTTGTTGCATGAAGGCAATGAAGGCAATCGGCGCATCAAAGGAATAAATATGATCCTCGTTGGGCCAAGACCAGCAACAGCGTCCATGCGCGGCTAAAACGCCCACCACGGACCAAGCTCCGGCCATTTGTTAAATAACAACCTGGAGCAAACTTTAGCTTTTATAAATATGCGCTCAACAGCTCTAACATCCGCGCTCACGACAACAACAACAACAGCCCTTCTTTTTCACCTATGCTTCATGCTATTCGCCTGCATTGCGTATTGATTTAATCCTCCTTATTTAATACCCGCTTTCCCTCTGAAACATCCGCTCGAAGCCAGCTCTTCCGGTTCTCACACAACGTCATTCAATACGCTCTCTCCGGATTTTGAGCCTACGCCTCCTATTTGCACACGAACACAACAATCAGATTGAGATAAACAGACTGCCTTGCTTTGGCTTTAAAGACTACTCTTTTCTCCGGGTCTGTCACTTGGTTGACCTAGTGAAACCTGCGTCTCTGGAAGACGACAGATATCCCTCTCTTCCGCCTCCTCTCGGCTTCCGTTTCGTTTCCTAGTAGTTTTATATACTCTTTTTTACGCCTCAAGCAATCATGGGCGGATCGATATCAAGATTACTGTCAGGCTTGTTTTGGACAAAGAAGGAAATCCGGATCTTGATTTTGGGGCTTGTGAGTATTGGAGAATCCCGTTTGACGGGGAATATACCGGATATTTTCTTAGATGAAGGGTTAACAGTCCCGGGTTTTTTTGGTTTTATTTAGGATAATGCTGGCAAGACAACGTTACTCTATAGATTAAAGGTATGGGTCCATATCTCCTTGTAGGTGTAATGTTGTATTGACAACATCTCTAATCTCCATCTAGATCGGCGAAGTCGTCACAACCATCCCAACAATCGGCTTCAATGTTGAATCTGTCACATACAAAAACCTCAATTTCAACGTCTGGGTATGTTTCTGGGCCTCTACTCCCCCCTCCATGCTTTTCTCCGTCTCCTTGCTTTTCTCCGTCTCCTTTTCTTCGCAATGCTTTCCACCCACCCCCTAAAATATATCTAACGCAAACGAAAATAGGACCTGGGCGGACAAACCTCCATCCGCCCTTACTGGAGATGTTACTATGCCAATACTGCCGCTGTGATCTTCGTCATTGACTCCACCGACATCGAACGGCTCGGGACGGCCTCAGATGAACTAGCCGCAATGCTGAACGAGGAGGAACTCCGCGATGCCGCGCTGCTCGTCTTCGCGAATAAGCAGGACCAGCCGGGCGCAAAGGGTGCTGGGGAGATTTCCGAGGCGTTGAAGTTGGGTGAGCTGCGGGATCGTAACTGGAGTATTGTAGCGTGTTCTGCTATTGATGGGAAGGGAATTGAGGAAGGGATGGATTGGTTGGTGGTAAGTATCATGGCCGATTCGTGAAACGGATTCCGAATGACTACTCTTACCCGGATAACTAATAATACTTTGTTTTCGTCATCTAGCAAACGGTTCAATCGGAAAATTCATAAGCAGGCAAAGAATTGGCGTAGAAACGGAACATCCTCATGGCGTTTCGGATTTCGGATTCTTTCTCTTTTTTTGTCCATTCGCTATTACATCCCTCTTCCCTTTTCTTACCTCATTCCTCTCTCTTTACCTCACAGCCTATTTTTCCATTCCCTTTGATACCTATTTGATAGAACTGAATACGAACATATTAGTCGCAACGACCCAACCCAACCCTGTCACCTATAATCTCCCGTTCGGCTAAGGTATGAGGATGAACTGCTCCGGGCGGTCGCTGTTCTACTTTTGATGGGTAGATATCAGTTTCTTCTAACGTCCTCTGGCTAAATCTAGCGGGGAATGAACGCTATTTCGTGAAGCCGAGGTGGGGTGGGAGAGGAGAGCTTTTGGATAGTTCCATGAGACGAAGAGTAATAGGTATATGGAGTAGTTATACAAAAAGTAAAAATGAAATAAGAGCGGAAAACTTCATAGGTAGTAACTTGATTCCTGCTTTTAAACAATAAAGGGACGAAAAGAATAACATATAACGTTACTAATTATTAAAGCTATGGGCGAGGTACGTTGACAAAAATATACATATACATGCAGGACAAGAAGACCCTTTCCACCATAAGGATTATTGAGGAACCAAATCGCATATAACCTCAAGGAGCACCATTAAGTATTAGATTAGCCCTTAGACAAAAAATAAAGGAGAAAATGTCAAAATTAACCGAGAACATTTTCGAGTAATACCATTCAAACTTTTTGTAAACGATTTTCAAGTTATTTCCCATTTTTTTTTTTTCTTTTTGCTCCTTGTTCACTTCTAGTAAAGCACTTTTGTCTCTTTTCTTTTCTTCGCTCTTCCGCTCTTTTCTGTTTTCTTTCGACTTGCTCGGTTCGGTATCATATCTTCTCTATGTCACCGCAGGGAAAGTAATTTAAAATTGGGAATATGGAAGTCCGAGAGTGTGTAACAGGAGGATGAGGAAAGTAGCTCTCGAAGTCAGGTTTTCGGAGGTAGGTAACGAAGCAGGGATAACTTAGAGGAAATGAAAAAAAATAAAATTAAGTTAATTGGGTACAGACGCCTTGCAGGTAAAATAAAACTATTAAGACTGGCGGAAAAAAAAAAAAATTAATTAAGTCATGGAGAGATTAAGAGAGAATAGAAAAGAGAAAATATTAATGTGTCCCAAAGCGAGGTGAGTGTTAAAATGAAATAAAGGGGGGAATAGCGAACACCAGGTCACACACGAAAAGGACATACTTGAAAAGTTTGTTCTGTGGTTGGCGTCGGTTGTGCATTTGTTGGACGGAATATAAAACAATACTACTGCTATGCAATGTATATAAATGATGAGCAAACTGGGCAAATCAGCAATGGCGATTGCATGATTATCTAGGTACTGCGACTGGACCCAGACGCGGTACGCTCTGTGGGGTTAAAGTTGACCTTGCTGGTCAGGTTGGCGGCACCGGCACCGGAGCCAGCCCCGGTCCTCGCTGGGACGTCTTGCATAGCAATATTTGCGTGTATCCTGGTACGCTCAGAAAATGTATGCTTGGCCTCGACATCGCCCCGTTCAGCTGCGATGGTTTCCTTTGTGGTAACGCGTGTTTTCCATGCTGGAGTGCTTGTGTTGAAGATATCTTCGACGGCTTCGAGGGATTTTCCTGCTGTTTCTGGGAAGGCGAAGAAAACGTGGATGGTCATTGCAGCACAGAAGGCGCCAAAGACTGGTTGTGCGTTAGTCTTTACGTATTTTAAAGGGGAGAGGCGAGAAAAAGAAAAAGATGGGGGGTGGGATTTTCTAGACTTACTCATATATGCCTTCCACTGGATATTTTCAAAGGCTGGCGGGACGAAGTAGGACAGGGCAAAGTTGAATATCCAGTTGGAGGACGTGCAAAGTGCGACAGCCTTTCCGCGGAAGCGGAGAGGGAACAGCTCCGGTGGATAGATCCAGGAAACGGGGCCCCAGGTCGGAGCGAAGGAGGCCACAAAGAGGAAGGTACAGGCCACGACAGCTTTGGCGGGGGCACCCTGGTTGACAGCCCATGATACTGCTTTGACTCCGTTGATACCCCCGGGCACATAGTGGCCGTTGGCTCCCATGATGCCGCCTGTAGCAAACATCCAAACACACATGAGGATTCCTCCAGCTAGGAGAGTGGGACGCCGGCCCCATCTGTCCACCCAGATAAGAGCGGGAACGGTCATAGCGACGTCTGAAAAGAATGGTTAGCTGAGAGTACCTTTGAGGGATATCTATCCTTTTTGGGGGCCATACTAATGATGAATTGAATCGAGGATGATACAAGCAAGGTGTTGCCTCTCAATCCAGCCATTGCGAATACGTAGGTAATCTAGGGCGAAATTAGTATGTTAACGAAGGGTGATTTTATTTTGAAATTAACGAGCCGCGAATATAGCTCGCCAATATAAACTGAATGGATTGTTTGCCTACATAATACATCATCACGTTCATACCGGTCAACTGGCTCCAAATCTGAGTGAAGACACCAACGTGAGTTCGGAAAATCATGTTCCGTTTGAGGAGATCGAAATAACTGCGCAGGTTAGAATCATATTTTGCTCTAAGTTATAGTGGGAAGGGAAGTCAAAATAAAGTATAGGGGTGCATACGTGGTCTCGTTAGTTGACTCCAGTTTTACGAAGTCGCCGATTTCTTGCAGTTCGGCTCTGACGAAGGGATGGTTAGCATCACCTTTGCCATGGATGCCGGCTATAATTCTTTCAGTTTCATTCCACTGGTTCTTTTTGGCAAGCCAGCGAGGAGATTCAGGCATGAAGAAAAGCGCAAAGAGGAGAAAGATGCCGGGAATCATTTGGAGGGCCCAAGGGAGTCTGAAGGCCGTTGTTCCGTTTGCTGGCCCGATGAATGTACACCCATATGACATATAGAACATAATCAAGATGCCTTTTGTTGGTTGGCATGTGTTAGTAGTCAATAAGGAATCCGGGAACTGAAAAGCGGCTAGACTTACCCCATGTGATAGCCCACTGTTGTGCGCCCACTAATCTGCCTCTTCGCGAGGGAGGAGCCAGTTCAGAAATGTAGACGGGGACTTGAGCAGAGCAAATACCAACAGCGAAGCCGTTGATAAAACGTCCAGCTACGAGCATACCAATATTTTGAGCCGCAGCGGAGATTATACTTCCGATAATCCTATGAGAGGAGGTAAGTAAAAACTCCCGTAGATTCTGTTTCAGGGATTCCACAAACCAAAATAAAGAGCCGACTTGGATCGATTTCTTTCGGCCAAGGATATCTGACAGGTATCCGGAAACAAGAGCGCCAACCCAGGAACCACCGGGCATGGCAGCGGTGATACCGCCTTGGGTAGAGGGTCTAGGGCCGCTACAGCGGGTACCATCCGGGTTGTCTGGGGTTATCACCCCGTAATAGTCTGGACCTTGGTTAAAGTAGCAAAGGTACTGTGAGGTCGAGATGCTGAACGGAGAGAGCGGTCAGCATCAAGGATGCACCGCAAAACTGGGCACTGTAACTAACATAGCAGACATAGAGCTGATATCAAAACCGAACAAGCCACCGCCGATCACGGCAACAGCCGCGATGGCATATATGTTCGTAAACTCTTTCATTTTGTAGAGTGCTGCCCAGGTGTCTGGTAGCTCAGTTTGTGAATTATTAGCAGCTAAAGTAGAGCTCTCGATGAGTGGGATTAGCAGAGAGAGCAAAGTTGAGGGCTACAAGCAGCGAAGTAGAAATTTGCGGCGGACTGAGGTATAGCAAATGATAGAGTAGTTTTGAAGTGCATGGAATATTCTGGTCATAGATGAGATATCAAGAGAAGTAGGTGAAGTAGAAGTTGTGAGAAGGAATCATTCTCGCGATCAGGTAGAGCTCTATGCATGTAACCTAGCGGCAAGCTGCAAGATCTCAGGCTCCATAAATGGGCGGACAACTAGATGTCAAAAGCTTAGCGGAGTTCCGCGGGGCCCCCATTCAGCGGACGTGGAGAAGCTATAACGCAAGGAAGGTTTGGGTGATCCCAAGTTAGAGGGTCATTCATCCCTTGCTAACTCGGGGACTTAACCAGAAGCTAATGTTGAAACCAAGGAATCGGCGTACCGAGATTCGTTCGATAAAGGTATATAAACCCTAAAACATTGTGATCTGGTAATTATTTTATAGTCCGGCGAATGTCCATATTGATGCATTCTAACGTTGAATCTGCGTGTCATTAGACGTGCCCTTAACTTGTTTTCGAAATACAAGCAAGGATAAATGCATTGTAAAAGTTCCAAAATAGTATGGAAAGGCTATTCGCTTGTTTTGGCCCCAGAGATGTAGTTAGTTTAGCACATTTCAAGTATGAATGGGGGGAAACTCCAGAAACGGATCGGGCAGCAATGATGGCGGATATCCCGCACAACTACAAATGCCATCCATTAACAGCCAATTCAAAGCCTCTCCCACACCTCTTGACTCCCATTTCAGCTTGATAAGTTCGAGGTGACTCTGGGTGACTACGTGATTCGTTAGGAGCGAAGTGGAACAAATCCCACCCTCTAGGTACTGAATAAGGAGGGAAGTCTGTGGGTCAATTTTAAGTGACAGGGATTCGTTAACTCTATGCACTAGGCGGCTGTCAGTTGAAAGTATCTTGCCAGCTGTTGCCGAATTTGAGGAAACAAGAGTTTAAAGTGCTGTTGATAAAAAGCTGAGGATGACAATGCCTGTGCACTTGAGGCTTACAACAAACTTTGGACTAACTGAATACATAACAAGCGATCGGCAACTAACTAAGCTAGTTAAGTTACTTAACTAGCCCTCAATAAGCCTCCATGCCAAGACTTCCCGAGTCGGCAAGCCGAACGGCCCCGGAGCTTTTATTTCGTCAACTTCCCCACACAATGCGTTTACGTCGCATAGGACCCTGTGAAGAATATAATCCGGCGGCGGCATTTGACTGCTGTTTTTGTCATACTACCATGAAATTACATTAAAAGGGGGGCATATTTTATCCACACGAAAACGAGGCCACCACAGAACTAAAAAACGTCAAAAAAGAAAAACCTTGTCCATAGACCATAGAAATCTCCTTGAACGGGGGTTATCATCCATCAAGCTGCTGATAGAAGCCTATACTCTCGTCTACACAATTAGTTATTGGACACCTTTTGCTGGTTCTGAACTTAAACGTCAAACCTTTCTCAAAAGCTTCTAATTTCATCAACCAATATTGGAGGGAGCCAACTTTTTTGGACGGCTGGAGGCCGATTTAGGCTATTGGAGCAGACGATACATAGCTATCCATGGATTTCAGTTAAACTGTGCCAATCAACTGTAGCTCTGATGCCTCTACAGATTGGTGGAACGGCTCTCACGGCCAGTCACAGAGACAAGACGGGTGATTCTTGTATTAATGAAAAGCTGCTGAATTTTAATTTAATTTAATTAATTAATTAATTTTTATTAAAAATTACTCGCGAAGTGCATTCATGCCTCCAGTATTCACCATCTCCAGCCAGACTGCAAGACAGATTCATTTCCTCAAGTCTGACAGAACTGGTTGCCAATAAGTAGAATTGAAAGAAGATGGGGTAAGGACTCTGCTATTTTCTGAGTATTTGACTATGCAAAAATTCCAGTATTTCCCTCCTCAAAGTGAAAGGAAAAGGGGATGGCTGAAACAGTAAACCAAGAGGGAATCAAACAGTTTAGTCCCAGCTCTCCTATTCCCAGGAAGAAGGAAAATTCCCCCTTCCCTCCTATGTGTCCCCTCCATCAAAACGTTCCCATCTGATCTCAGTGTCCTGTCCTTCTTGCGCTCGCACCGGGTGTACATCAGCAGTAGCATGATCCTGATTGGAATAAGTAGTGTCACCTCTTGAAAAGTGTCACGGGGTTAAATCTAGTATCTCATTAAGATACCTCTAATCCCATCCTAGATGCCCAAGGGTAATACAATGATTTTAAATGATTTCAAACCCTCTCTCTATACAATTATACAATCGTGCTCTTCAAAAAGGATTCCTGCAGCTCGGTAGTATGATGCAAAAGGTCGAGAATTTCAACGACCAGATCTCTCAGTCGCGTGAGAGACTTTTTGCTTAATTTGTAAAGCTTCATAGACAGAGAAGGCCAACAAGAAACAACAGTGAGCCATGGTCATAACCAGCCTAAGATCTGATTCTCACATGGTTCATAACCATACATGTAGCACAGGACCTATCCGATTGTGGATTATTAATATTGAGCATCATCCAGGCTGAATGACCCTTTATCGCCACCTGAGGACCCACTGCCGCTGGGGAGGGAAGAGCAATGCATCTGAGGTATCCATTTCTTCAACACAATCAAAACGCGTTTAGTTTTCTCTTGCCTCAAAGCAAACTGGGAGGCATCCAGGATAATTATGAAAGCTAGGGCTGGGCGGGCGGTAGGATGAGATAGCTCCATTAGGATCCATCGCTTAGACCGTATAGACAGGTTTTAATAATGCGATGACGGCGCCCTTGTGGGAAAAAGTAAGGAAGTTGTCCCTCTGGAAAGCGCAGAGCATTTTTGAACATACTGGAGGCTTTTTCTTTCTTGGCCCACATTCCTCAGAGAAGAGTTAGATCCAATGTTTTTGATCTGTAACGGTGAATATCTCAGTGTCGGGCGGTCACATCCTATCCTCGAGGTAATAATATGCTTGTTGATCTTGTAGATGGGCCCGCCCCACAGTGCCTGGAGATAGAAAGCTGATCTGCTTCGTGTTGGGCGGCGTATATCGCGCACATCCGGAGTAACTACTCATGCGCTGATTACCCGCGCTATCAGGGGGTGCTCAGCCCCATCTACTAAATAACTACCTGTGAAAAGTAACAGCCTTTTTGCTGTCCTAGCCATGGAGCGGGATTTTAATCCTACTGCTATCGGTTGATTGTATATAGCGTAATGATCAGTTTAACTGTACTGGCTTTGTCCATGAGAGAGTATAGATGTAATGAAACTTTTCTATCTCGACAAAACAACCTTGCAATTTGATTACAGCAGTCTATAGACCCCTCTCAGGGGATAGAGGCCCCAGGTATAGAAATCCCAAAGTATAGAGACTCTCTGGATATAGAGAACCCCCCCTGAATAGAGGCGGCCTGGATAGAGACCCGCTGAACCAGGTATGGTTCATTAAAAATAAGTTTAGACACTTCCGGGTCTAGAACTCCCCTGATGTGGGTCATTATTTCATCCAACTTCCAATGAGAAGATCTCAATTACTACGCATAGTAATACAATCAGTATCATCAATAATAATGTGTGCTCATCGTAATTAATGCTAATAATGTAGTATGAAATACCCATTTGACCCAAATGTCACTATGCTGCCGTATTGATGCAATCGGACCGGGATGCCGTATGGGGCAAATAAGGCCGCAAGCGTAGAGTCCCCATTCTCCCTGTATCAAACCCAACGGAAGTCCGCCGGAAAATGCAATAAATTCCTATATCCTGGCCACAAAGACCAATAGCTCTATCTAGCCATGGCAAATTCCCGCCCGTTGGCTGGAAGTTTTCTAGAATGTCCATGGCTAAAGTTAGCTCGCTTCCGAGGTAAGATTGATTCAACCACTGGCAAAGAGCGCTATTTTCCAGATGGGATGGCCTGAGATATCCAGGGTACTGACTCCGTGTTACCGATATCTCTATCTTAGCTAATTTTCGAATATTGTTGCTCCCTCCAACCAACCCTGGGCATATGGTCCATATGATAGAACAGCAGTGGAAGCTGTGGCAGCAAGGGGGCCGGTAGGTAAGCAGCCGTGAAGAAAAAAGTAGGTAGTAGTAGCAGTTAAGCAATCCTACATAAAAGTAAGTGGGAGTTCAGGGACAAGCAATCCTTGGAACATTTTCTTCTGACCTATAAGTTAACTAGGACTGCCGTGATTGGCAGGGTGTTGATGGCCCGTCAGCATTAGCCGACTGCGCTATGGGTCAATGCCAGGTGCGGGGTGAACGGGATGAATTACCCACCTAGGTATGCTCCTGAAGTTAACTAGAAACGAGAAGATGTTCTATTTTTGTATATCTGTAAACGTGGCAAGTAGGGTGCTGTGGCAAGAAAGCACAGGTATTTTACCAGATCTATGCTGAAGTATAGTATATAGAAACTTGGGGCGATTCCAACGGCTAAACGGAGGTACCTCCAGTGTTCAACCAAAATGCTAGGCGGCGCATGTAACTAACTACCTGTCTCAGGCTGTCTGTGATGCGAAGTTTTCCCCCGCAGCGCCAGCACACGACTCGACTGCCTGCTTGACTACCGGTACCCCACTCCCGGCGATCCCCAACAAACGCGGCTCTCGGCGATATGTCTGGAGGATGTTATGTGTGTTGGAGTATAGTATATAAAGACTCCCCCTTTCCCCTCCTTTCCGCACCGCCCGATCGTTCCTCTTCCCAATGTCTCGCTGCCCAAGGTTTGTATAGGTATCTATTTCCTGGCCTTTCGTGGCATCACATCTCGTCATCCCATCCTGTGACTTCCCATCCCCTTCCACCAATATAAGAGGCAATCTACTGTAACTATCAAAGCTTCTCTACTGTCTCATTATCAATCCTGTAGACATCTAGTGTCACCAACACCGCCATCATGGGTGCTGACGATAAATTCAGTATGTACTCTCTACATCCCTAGCATGGCCCCCTATTTAGCCCCTATACGCTTGGGCCTAGACATACATACATATATCTATGTGCTTGTGTAAAAGGACCAGCAATGAGTGCAGGATCAGGGGCTAACCGATATTCTTACCTACCATATAGACACCTACCGCTACAATGAAACTCCCACCTACACCACCTCCAACGGCTGTCCGGTATATCTTCCCATCTGATATCATGAGCTAACCGTCTATATCCCACCGGAGAGAAGAACTTATAGAGACGTACAATAGAACCGTGGTAGTTAGCTTGATGCTGACTATTGAACGATATATAGGTCATGGACCCTGAGTCCTCCCAGCGCGTTGGACCGAATGGACCCTTGCTCCTCCAAGACTTCCACCTGATCGATCTCCTCGCGCATTTCGACCGCGAGCGGATCCCGGAAAGAGTAGTCCATGCCAAGGGGGCAGGAGCCTATGGTGAATTCGAGGTGTTGGATGATATCAGTGATATCGTAAGTCTAAACTACTCCTATGCTCAACAGTCAGCTGCAACGTTGCGGAGATATTGTGCATTACAAAATAAAGGTCTAACGATTCCCTTTAGACCACCATTGATATGCTGAGGGGTGTCGGAAAGAAGACGAAACTTGTTACCCGCTTCTCTACTGTCGGTGGAGAGAAGGGATCCGCGGACAGCGCTCGTGATCCTAGAGGGTTTTCCACCAAATTCTATACTGAGGAGGGTAACTGGGACTGGGTCTTCAACAACACCCCAGTCTTCTTCTTGCGTGATCCCTCCAAGTTCCCGCTCTTCATCCATACGCAGAAGAGGAACCCACAGACCAACCTGAAGGATGCCACGATGTTCTGGGACTACCTTTCCACCCACCAGGAAGCCGCCCACCAGGTCATGCATCTCTTCAGCGATCGTGGCACTCCTTACTCCTACCGCCACATGAATGGCTACTCCGGACACACTTACAAATGGATCAAGCCTGATGGAACCTTCAACTATGTCCAGATCCACTGCAAGACGGACCAGGGCAACAAGACCCTCACCAACGAGGAAGCTACCAAGCTTTCCGCCGATAACCCCGACTGGCACACCGAAGATCTCTTCCGCGCCATCGAGCGCGGCGAATACCCATCCTGGACCTGCTACGTTCAGGTCCTCAGCCCCGAACAGGCCGAGAAATTCCGCTGGAACATCTTCGACCTGACCAAAGTCTGGCCGCAGGGCGATGTGCCCCTCCGCCGCTTCGGCCGCTTCACCCTAAACAAGAACCCGCAAAACTACTTCGCCGAGATCGAACAAGCCGCCTTCTCGCCCTCCCACCTCGTCCCCGGCGTCGAGCCCTCCGCAGACCCAGTCCTCCAATCCCGCCTCTTCTCCTACCCAGACACCCACCGCCACCGCCTCGGCGTCAACTACCAGCAGATCCCTGTCAACTGCCCGCTCCGCGCCTTCAGCCCATACCAGCGCGACGGCGCCATGGCCGTCAACGGTAACTACGGCGCCAACCCCAACTACCCCTCCACCTTCCGCCCGCTCGCCTTCTCGCCCGTCAAGGCCAGCCAAGAGCACGAGCAGTGGGCGGGAGCGGCCGTGTCGAAACAGTTCCCCGTCACCGACGAGGACTTCGTTCAGCCAAACGGCCTCTGGCAGGTCCTGGGCCGCCAGCCGGGCCAGCAAGACAACTTTGTGAAGAACGTCGCGGTCCACTTGTGCAATGCGCAGCAGCGGGTGCGCAAGGCTACATATGGCATGTTCACGCGCATCAATGTGGATCTGGGTAATCGCATTGAGAAGGCTACGGAGGCGTTGGTGGCGGCGCAGGGGCAGGCGCAGTCGCGCCTGTAAATGTGGGATGTTTCTGTCATTTGCCTGGGCCGTGGGGTATGGGGATTGAGAAGAACGTAACTGGTTAAAGTAGAAAAAGGGTCTGGTTGTTACATTTGCAAATTTTTATATATATTTTCTTTGTTTTTTCTCTTTCAAATGCCTGATACCTGCTAGGATGAAGTGAAATTTTTTTAATATGAGAGAATACACCATGAAGCTAGAGGATTAGCTGAGTTAAAAATTGACTGTGATAAAGTGTTTCACTAATTCATTTTCCGCTGTTCTGGTCAGTTGAACTTACAGCAGCATGGTGGTGAGCTAACTAGTTACCTGGTAAGAAAAAAAACTTTGCCGGTGTGGCTGGCTGACCCAGGGTTCTGGGTGGGACTTCCGTCATGCAACTGCGGGCCGGTGGAGGAATGTTGTTCTCACTGTGATGTCATAGAAAGCTGCAATGGCCTGTATAAGTAGTCACCACTCATTAAGCAGGCAATTACAGCTTCAATTGCTGCAATACAACAAAACACTCCTTCATGTAAAAATATAACATAATTTATCTCTCTCTGCAAAGATTCAGTTCTTTTTTATTTACAATTCACATTCACTATAAATATGCAGTTCTGCAAATCTTCTGTTTTCTTTTATATGAACACTTACATAGCTATAGACTTTTATAGTTCTTATAGTCAAAGAATTGATTGTAAATATTTACAAATCTTCTACTTTCTTTCATATGAATGTAACTACAAACTCTTACAGTTTTTACAGTCAAAGACTAAACTGTGAACATTTGAAAATTTTTCTATTTTTTTCTGTATGAATAAAGTTACAGACTCGCCTCGGTAGCTGAATGGTTAATGCAGCCACCCGGTAGTGCCTTGGCGTGGGAAACCAAGGTGTGCAGGTTTGAAACCTGCAGGGGATATATTAAATCTGGAACTCAAGCACCTCAGGTTTCTAATAAATACAGAGGTGTACAAATCACTTTAATAAATCACTTCATGTTTCTGAGCTGAGAAGTTATTATCATATGTATTTAATTATCACTTCTTTGTATTTTTCTATGTTCTTGTTATCTTGACATGATCTTAATATCTGTATTTTCTCCTGTATAATGAACACTTAACCTGTATTTAACATCACACAAGAACTCATTATAAGCTTCACTTGTATATAAGTATAATGAAAGAATAATAATAATAATAATAATAAGTTACAGACTCATACAGTTCTTACAGTTAAAGAATTAACTGTAAATATTTATAAATCTTCTATTATCTTTTATATAAATATGACTACAGACTTATACTGTAGAGAGTCTATACTGAATAGATCAGTATTAAGATATAAATCTTATATAATAAAAGTGGAAAATGTTAGAGAAGAGAAAAAAGAGAAAGTACAGAAATTAGTAATTAAAGTAAATATTTATATGCATATGAGATGAAGCTTTAAGATGAAAGAATAGAAATTTCATGAGTTCTTTAACTGAGAATCAGTGACTGAGAATTGAAGCTTTCAGTAGAAATCTATGAAGTGTAATGAAATAGTTTATATAATTGATTAAGTATAGCCTATTACATTAGTTCTGTAGCGTACGCCGCTACGTAGAGTCAGATATAAGTGTAAAAACATGTCTGATTCTTTAAAAGATAAGAGATGAATGTACGCCTCTATATATACAGTGATTATTTATAGAGATTAACTCTCATAGAAGAAGTGATTGCATATAAAGAGAAGAACAGAAACTCTGTAGAGAAGATAGAAGTGAAAGCTTCAGAAAATAGTAAGAAAAGAACAGAGACTCTGTAGAGAAGAAGTAAAAGCTCTCTGTAGAGAAGATAGAAGTAAAAGCTCTGAAAAACAATAAGAAGTGAAAGCTCTGAGAAACAGTAAGAGATGAAGCAGAAGCTAGAGTTGAATAGAGAATTAACTTAAATAGAAGATGTAAGTATGTTACAGTCTCTCTATTCAAAAGAATGCATTTGTGAAGAAGAAAAAATAACATTGAAAGAAGATGATAAGTATCACAGACACTAGACTCAAAGAGATAAACAGTGTTAAAGTACTAGTTCATTTACATACACTGTAAATATCATAGAAAGAAGAGACTGAGTAATAGAATTAATTTATTTATACAAAGAGTGAAAAATGTAAGAATGAATTGAAAAGAAATGATAAAGAAGAGATAGAAGCTCTTCAATCTAAAAATAACTGTAGAGTAAATAAGAAAAGAAAGAAATTGTAAAGAAATTGTAAGAAGCTTGAATAAGAGAGAGTTCTTTAATAAGATAGATAAGAGTAAAAGTTTCATTGTAACAGAGAAAAAATTCTTTGAATAATAAAGATTAAAAGACTGAGATTGTGTAGATGAATAATTATATTAATATATATATTACAATCACTTTCCTCTCACTCTTCTTCTTATTTCTTATATCATTTTGCTATCACATACATTGATTCATGAATGCAGAAGTGTTAGATGAAAATTTTGATAAGAATATAGTAAAACTAGTGAAAAACTCTACTATATGTTTTTTCTTATAAAAAGTCTATTACAATATACAGAAGATTATACTGCAGAATAATAAGTCTTAAGAAGAAGTTAACAGCTGTAAAGACAGAAGCAGTAAGTATAGTGAAAAAGACCTTGATCTTAGAGAAATTATTTCAGTTATTAAGCTAGAAGAAGTATAATATTCTTCTTTATATAAGTGATAGAAAAGAGGAAATGAGTGAGATAACAGATAAGAAGATAGATAAGAAGACAGATAAGAAGACTGATAAAGAGAAGATAGATAAGAATGAGATAAAAGAAGATAATAAAAGTAAAAAGTTAGAATTCTGAACAGAGCTCAGTAACTTCAGATTATATATTTATTCAGAGATGAATAAGCTTCTGATACTATTATCTTATCTTTTCACATACAAAGCAGTTAAAACTTAAGATAAGAGAAAGACAGTGATATCTTATTATCAATTAACTAGATTATATAGTACTGCTGCAGAAGAGTTAACAGATAAATTATATAATAAAAGCTTAAAGAATTAGAAAGAGTCTAAGATTATAATATAAAAGCTTATAACACTGTTTACTTATTTGAAAAAGTTGTAACTGTTAATACACTGATTTTCAGAAGAAGATGTTGAGATAAATAAGAAAAAAGAGACTTAGAAGACTGTAGTAAGAGTGACAGATAATAAAGAGCTATAAGTAAAACTGAAAGTGAGAGCTGAATAGATAGATACAGATATGTAAGAGGCCTACACTGAATAGATTGATATAATATTTATAGATCTTATATAACAAAGTGAAAAATGTTAAAGAAGAAAAGAAAAGAGAAAGTGTAAGAATCAGTGATCAGAGTGAATATTTATACATATACACAGTGATGTACACAGTGAAGCTTTGAGATGACAGAATAGAAATTTCATGAGTTTTTTCAGCTGAGAATCAGTGATAGAGAATGACTAAGAATCAGAGCTTTTGAAAAAATCTATGAAGTGTAATGAAATAGTCAATATAATTGATCAGATGTAGCCTGTCACATTAGTCTCTTCTTTTCAGAAGTGATATAGAGTCGCGGGTATGTAGTTTTCATTAATCAAGAGCTGCTGTCTCAGATAACATAGAGCTCAGAGTTCAGATCAGATAATTATAGCTGACTCATTTCACAAGATATTATCAGCTGCAGCTGCAGAATCTCTTATTAAGAATATCTTTAATCTCTCATTCAAGTTCATTATCTTCTTCTATAATCTCTCAACAATTATCAGAATATATTCACACAGATCTTCACACAAGACAACTGCTTCACCACGAACTCACTCAATTTTTCGAATAAGAACCCGCCGATAGATTCATTGAAAAGCCCTCGATCATACAAGCATTTTGACCCCATCGCCAACTGCATACCCCGTGTAGTAGTAGAATTATCCAGTCAAATGTGAACCAGATGTTATTCAAAACTCCTGTGTAGGATTATCCCCTGTTTTCCCCTATCACATCACAACCCCGGGCCAAATTGCCATACAAATTGTAAGGTGAAGAGACCTAGTCATATGCATCAATCTTCTTGATTTTGAAAGATTCTCAATCTGTAATTGTGAAGATATCTGAGAAGCAATCTCTGTGAAAACTCTGTCCATCTTTGATGTTTCAAAACATCAACAGACTCTCACTCTTGTACTGTCCTTCTCAATCTGGCTCATCCTCAGCAGAAAAATATAAAAAGATACCTTGGCAACAGTATTCAATACATAATCAGTGAACAATGAGTTAATAGAACAAGTCAACAGCATATCAACAACTATAAATTCAGTATACTTCAAGATCTGACTGAGTCTTTGATCTCTGCACAGTGAGATATATTAAATCTAGTTTTAATATCTCAATATTCAATAGATTCTGTAAGGAATTGAGAACAGCAATACTAGATTTCTATTAAATTTGAGAATTAACTCTGTATTAATATAATCATTGATAAAGTCTTCTATTTTAAGATATAAATAATCAGTTCCTCTACATCTCACTGACAATATTTATATTATTATATAGAAATAGACTTATATTCTCTATAATATCAAGACTCTGAAGAGAGAAAGTCTTGATAGAAGATATATAGTAGTATATATCTTAGCAGTTTCTATTTCATTCTTCTGCAGCAGTTATTGCAAAAAAAAGATCTTAGAAATAGTTTTTTACTTCTCTTGAAAAAGTAAGATGTTTTTCTCTGAATTTTATACAATATTCTTATAAAGAATTAAAAACAGAGTTATTTTCTGTCATAATTTCATATTCTTTTAAGTAAGAATTACTTTTTCAGCGACTGTAAGAATAAGTGCTCACAGGCGATTATTCAGGTATTTACAGCTTGGTGTGATATGTACTGTTAACTACTAGAAGTATTCACAGTAGAAAGATAAAATGTAGAGATCAAATGTATAATAGTATTCAAGCTGAGTTATAAATAGTATTTGTGAACTTCAGTCTATATAGTTGTATATAGCCAAGAGCTGCTAACTCTATTGATTACATAAGAGATAGAAATAGAAGTAAAGAATCTGTAAGAAGTGAGATTTCTTATATATCTCTCTCTCTCTAAGACTTCATCTGTAAAGTCTTTCACTGAGTGACTTCATAGAATCAGCTCAGCACTGCAGTGATACTCACTAAAAACTCTTCACATCTATAAAAAATCTCAGTGAGGAAAAATCTCTTGTTACTATGAAGAAAAAAGAGTCTGTTACTCAGTTTCTTATTCTGTGAGATTCTTTGTAGTCTATAGATTCTTCTCTGACTATTATATAGATTCATCTCATATCTTTTATACAGAAGAGTTTCAGTTGACTCTTAATTATTTTCATGAGATTCTTGTGTAATCATTACACAGATTTATCTCACAGATGAATTACTCTCTATGAGATCATTCTTATCAAAGAGAAGTATTTGTAAGTTAATCTTTCACTTATTCTTATAAATCATTATTCTTTGATACTGTAGAATTGTGAGAAATTTTTCATTCTTTTATCAACTCTGTAGAATTGTAGAATTAAGATGTTCACAGTCTGTAATCACTCTTTATAGTTATATAGAAAGATTCAGATCTGCAATTCATAATCACTTTTTATTTACTAGAGTGATCTGACTGTTTCATGAGATTACTCACAGTGTAAGTAAATCTCTCTAAAGTAGTATAAATATCTCAGATCTGTCTGTGAAATCTTATCTTCTTTTTTCTTTTTCTATAACAGCTCTCATTCTCACAAACTGTGAGTATCTTTATTTATTCATGAAGTGTTTTCACTCAGATGACAGAGAGAGAGTGTTTCTGATAATATTCATATATTAATTCAAGAACTTCTCAAGAATAAAAAATTTTTACAATTTCAATATCTTATAAATAATATCTGATTATCACTGAGCTTTTTATGAGTGTCTCTGCAACTTCTCTGATTACTTTTTATCAGCTAGTAAAGCAGAGATGTTACTGCTTATAATAGCATCTTCATCTCTCTCAGCTCTGTCACTACATCTAATCTTCAGATCAGTAGTCAATCTCATATCTTTCTCAGATCAGTTTCTGACTCTAAGCAGTACAGTCTCTTTCTTTGCTATAAGTCTTCTTATAAGTAATTTCTTACAGACTCTAGCTGATAGTTTTTATAAAGCTTCTGGTTTTATCAGTGTCTTCTGCAGTCTCACAGGCCTATGATCACTCTTTCTCTGCTCACATAATTTCTGACCAGGTATATGCAAATATGTCTAGATTCTCTATCAATGATTCTCACACTGCGGCGCATTTCTGCAATTTCATTGTCAATGAGAGATGAGTCTCTGAGTATCTGTAAAATCTGAGTAATTAAGACAATATAAATGTCATGAATTTGTGACAGAAGTTGATCTGAGCAGATGAGTCTTCTCTTCATATCTTAATTATTTCCAGACTGAATACTTCAGCACAATTGAGAGAGTGAACACAGCTTTGTAAGAGATATCTAGTCACATGTATAGATGACCAGTCTTCAAGACTCTGCTGTAACTGTATATACTCTGATATTCAGCTTCTCTGAAGTCTGTGCATTTCTAACAGTCTTTATATTAAATATAACAATTGTCTGTACTGTGAGTATGATACTCTCTACTTCTTTGAAGAGAGAAATTGATAGTTATGAGAGAATTAAGTGTCATAAGTATTAAGAATGTGAATATGAATTTTCTTTATTTTTTCTTTATTAGTCTTTAAATTATGTTTGTAATCCTGTTTTTATTTTCTTATTTTTTTTTTTTTTAGCTTTAATAAGAGTATGATTTCTTCTTCTCTTTGCATACACTGCAGACTATTCATTTCAGTAGAAACTCATTATCTTATAGACTAGAGTTTATAAATAACAGTGTTAATATCTTTGTTATAATCAGATTCTTAGCAAAGATTATATCATTCTGACTTATCAGAATTTACAGTATAAAAGTCATGTCTCAGCTTCTGCAGATATCTTATCTACTTAGATGATTTTCTGTAAGAAATCCCGCTTCTCACGGATTCTTTACCTCTATTCCTATCTCTCGCGTAATCAATAGGGCTAGCGGCCCTTGACTACACACAACTATATAGACTGGAGTTCGCGAATACTATTCATAACTCAGCTTGAATGCTATTATACATTTGATCTCTACATTTTATCTTTCTATTATGAATACTTCTAGTAGTTAACAGTATATATCATATCAAGCTGCAAACACCTGAATAATTGTCTGTGAGTACTTATTCTTACATTTCAAGCTCAGTCAGTCAGCAACTGTCTGTTATAACTGAAAGAACTAGAAACTTATATACTTCAATCTCTGTAAACTCTACTGCAGACACTCAGAAGCAGTCATCTAAATCATGAATAACTCTTATGAAAGAAGTCTCAGAGAACTTATTAATTATTTATAAGATATCATTCTCTGCATCTGTGACAGAGAAACTCTTTAAACTCATAAATAAATCAATCTTAGTGAAGAACATTCTTGAGCATCTCTCACAGAATCAAGCTATTTTTCTACAAGAAATACTTACTATCTGTAAACACTCTTAAACTGAGTCTCTAGACATGATCTTCAGAAACACTTATAAACTGAAAAGAAACTTTCTTAAGCTGTAATCACTTAAGATTACTTATTAAATTACAATCTATAAAAGCTTTTATAAGTTTATATTTAAAATTAACTCACAAGTTCAGCTGTGTGATATGAAAGATGAAGAAGCTGTTATTTATATAATGACAGATCTCTATTACACTGAAGTTAAGAACTAGCTGAATTATTTAGAGAATAATTATAAGAGATTCTGCTGATCTGTTCTTAAGACCTATCTAGAGAATAAGTTAAGAGACTTCATAAGTCAGACAGAGAATACCTGAACTGTGATCACTAATATTAGAAAAAGAGATAAGAAATCTGATAAAGACTACTCACAGTACTTTATAAAATTGTGATATAAATTAAGACCTGTGAAAACAGAGCTCTGAAACAAGACCTGAATAATGATATTTATAAAGAGACTGAATAAAGATATATAAAATAAGCTCATTAAGTAAGACTTTAAGTTCTTAACTCTGAAGAAACTGATGACTCTTATTCACTGCTTACAGATCACTGTGAGAGTCACAGATTCACAGAGAGTGAATCACTGATCAGCTCTGTGAGAGTCAGAATAACAGAGAACAGATTTATCAGAAAAAGATGATAAGATATAGAGAGATTTATGTCTGACTGCTAAGCAGAGAGAGAGAGCTTCATAAGCTTCTGTGAATAGAGTATATAACAGAGAGATTAAGAAAAAGAGACTCTACTTTATCTATTCTAAATCAGAATATCTCTGTGTAAACTGTCTGAATAAATTAAAATAGAAATTTGAGAAATTATAGACAGAGTTAGCAACAGTCTTCTTAAGAGTCTTGAAGCTAACATCTGAATCTGTTACTTCTCTGATGAAAATACTTGCTTATGAGAAGAGACTCTACTGCAGTACTACTATCTTATAAGTATGAAAAGTATTGATAAACTCAGGATTTCAGGTCACTGTAATGTCTCTAAAGCTTGCAGAGTAAATAAGCTGAAAGATAAAGACTGAGAATCTACTCTTACAATAAGCAGAGTATGAGAACTCAGATCTGAGAGCTGAGAGACTTATAAGAATTATCTTTAAATTACAAGATCTCTCTGAAATCTGAAGAAGATTTATAGAAACTGTGATTATCACAGATATCACAGATGATATATACTTGAAACTTGTATAACTTCAAAGACATAATTCATACATAGCTGTATGTAAGTTAGATTTATACTTCTGATCAGTGTTGACAGACTCACTCACAGAGATAGAATCAGTTAATACTGTAGAGTTGATTAGAGAAGATAAGCTCATCTATATAATAACTTTGTAAGTATCTGAGAATCTCACAGTTATGAAAACTGAGCTTCAGATATTAGAGAAATATCAAGATCTTAGAGAGATATTCAGCTCAGTAAAGACAGCTGAGTTTTTCTCTCACTGTGAGAAGAATCTGATAATAGATTTAATAGAAGAGCAGAAATCCTTCTAAGAATCAATCTATAAGCTCTCTTATTATAAGACAGAGATCTTACAGATCTATATAAAGAAGAATCTGAAGAATGACTTCATCTGATCTTCACAGGTCTTTATAAAAGCCTCTGTGATATTCATGAAGAAGAAGAATAAAGATCTCAGATTATATATAGATTACTGTAATCTGAACTTTAAGATAATAAAGAGCTGCTATCTTCTATCTCTGATTAAGAATGTAATCAACTGTCTCATAGAAACTGTTATATTCACACAACTGAATGTGATTAATATATATACATAACTGTGAATATAATCTGAGAATGAATGAAAGACTGTCTTTAGAACTGCACTGAGATTATTTGAATATCTAGTAATGTCTTTTGATCTGACTAATATCTCTGTGATATTTCAGTCTTTTATTAATAAAATACTTCATGTATATCTGAATATCTTTATAATAATATATCTAAATAATGTGATGATATACTCTGTGAAGAAGAAAGAATACACTGAGTATATGCAAAGTGTATTGAAGGTCTTAAATAAGACAGAACTGTATATTAAGCTTATAAAGTGCAACTTCAGTGTCTGTCAGATTAATTTTCTAGAATATGTAATTATTATAGATAGTATTCAGATGAAATCTTTATAAGTTAAGACTATTCTATCATGACTGAAGTTAACTAATATTCATGAGATTCAGATCTTTCTAAGCTTTGTGAATTTCTATAGACAGTTTATCTTTGTATTTATAAGAATCTTCTTAATTCTTACAGATATGCTGAAGAGTGAAAACAAGAAGAAGTTATTCTATGAATAGAGAATGATAAGATTATTAAGAAGAGAGAACTGTGAGAATCTTCTTATCTCAGAAGCTCACAGAGTTTTTATAAGATTGAAACAGATATTCATAGATATAGTGATACTATTTCACTTTAATTTCTTACTCTTAATCAGATTGAAGACAGATGTCTTCTTTTTTATAATTTCAGAAATAGTCTTATAACTACAGTTAAATGAGAACTGAGTTTCAGTGATCTTTTTCTTATAGAAGATATAATCTGTAAAGATCAACTATGATATTTATAATCAGAAGCTTCTTACAATAGTGAAATTCTTCTGTCATTGATATTACTACTTTGAGAGTCTTATAACAGTGATTACTATTAGAACTGATTATAATAGCTTATAACAGTTTACTTCAATTAAGAAACTCTTGTGATAGTAGATTTACTGAGCTCAGAGACTGAGTGAGTTCTGATTCAAGATAGAATATATTAAGAGAACTAAGAACTCAGCAGACAGACTCTCTTACAGATCAGAATATGTTAAGAAGGCTAGAACAACAGACATAGAGAGATTAGAGAAGATAGAAAAGCTTTACAGAATGCTTAGACTGAGTGTTGTGAAGAGATTAACTAAAGAGTCTCTTAATTCTCTATAAGAGAAGAGAAAAGAGAAAGAAAAGAAGTCTGTGCAACTACTTTCTACAACACTGAGAGTCAATACTCTGAGAATCTCTGTGAGAATTCTTGAAGAGAGTATCTATAATCTGAAGAGTTTGCAGGCTTTGAGAAGCACTGTGAAAGACCTGATGTAAGAAGAAACAGAGTATAAGTCTTTATAAGATCTTCTATTCAGATTGTCTGAACTGCAACTGAAGAATAAATATACTCAGTATATTCAGAAACTACTTATGACAGGAATTAACTCTGTAGAAATAAAGAATTGAAGAGACTTAAATAATCTCTTATAAAGAGAGAACTGAATTTATATGCCTGTGAATAAGTTTCTATACATAGAACTTATTAAAAGACATCATGACTCTTCTTCTAGCAGTCATTTTACAGATCCTAGAACTCATGAGTTACTCATAAGAAAATACTTCTGACTAAAGATGTGAGAACTGGTGAAGAAGATAGTGAATTCTTATACTATTTATCAGAGTTCACAGGTATCGTGATTCAGGCTATATAAAGAACTTACTTCTCTACTCATTTCACAGAAACCTTGGGAACAGCTAGAAATGAATGCTCTTATAAGTCTCTCTGAAAGTAAGAATATATATGATGCCTGCTTTGACAGTGTACTAATGATAGTGAATCACTTTATCAAGATAATACACTTTATATTCATCTGTAAGAACTTGAAGTCAAAGAATTTAACTCACATCTTCATTCATAATATAATCTGATTATATGAATTGTCTGTAAACATTGTCTCAGATAGAAAATCAATCTTTATAGAAGAGTTCTGATCTGATCTGATAACTATACTGAAGATCTTATGAGATTTAAGCATGACTTTTCATCAATAGACAGATAATCAGATAGAACATCTGATAAATATATTGAAACAGTATCTGTGATGCTTTATCAATTATAATCAGAATGACTGAGTGCATTGATTATTACTTACAGAGTTTGTATATAACAACTTAAAGCATGTCAGTACAGATAAAACCCTCTTTAAGATGCTCACTGAGACTTATTCACAGATGATCTTGATAAACCTGTGAAAGTATACTATAGAGTATAATGATGTCTGTAAACAGGCTGAGAGAATTCAGAAGATTTGAGAGAAAGTCTGTGAATTCTTGAGAAAGACTCAAGAGTATTAGAAGAGATACTATGACTTCAAGCATATTATAAAGAGTTTTAAGAAAGATAATAGAGTCTAACTAAGTCTAGAAAATATTATTATACAGAGATCTAGTAAGAAGCTGAATCTCTTATAAACAGAGTCTTACAAGATTATGAAGAAAGTTAGCTTGTAGTTCTATAGATTAAAACTATCATCTGAGTTGCAGATATATAATGTTTTTCATGTCTCTTTACTCTGTGAATATAAGGAATTCTCAGAAGAGAATTCTGTGACTCATTACTCTGTCTGTGAAGTACTAGAGATTGAAAGAGAATATCAGATCAAAGAAATTATTGACTCAGAGAAGTGAGATTATAAGCTCTGATTCAAGGTTCAGTGATAAGAGTATTCTGATAAGATGAATAAGTTCACTTGAGAATTATCTGAGTAGATAAGATATCTGCAGAAGCTGAGACATGACTTTCATACTATAAATTCTGATAAGTCAGAATAATACAGTCTTCACTAAGAATCTGATTGTGATAAAGATATTAACACTGTCATTTATAAATTCTAGTCTATAAGATGATGAGTTTCTACTGAGATGAACAGTCTGTGATGTATGCAAGGAAAGAAGAAATCATGTTCTTATTAAAGCTAAAAAAAACAAGAAAATAAACAGAGTTATGAACACAATTTGAAGACTAATAAAGAAAAAATAAAGAAAACTCAAACTCACACTCTCAATATCTGTGACACTCAATTCTCTCACAACTATCAATTTCTCTCTTCAAAGAAGCAGAGAGTATTATATCTGCAGTACAGACAATTGTTACATTTGATATGAAGACTGCTAGAAATGCACAGACTTCAGAGAAGCTGAACATCAGAGTATATACAGTTGCAGCAGAATCTTGAAGACTGACTGTCTGTGTATATGATCAGATACTTCTTATGAAGCTGTGTCTGCTTTCTCAGTTGTACTGAAGTATTCAGTCTGAAAATAATTGAGACACAGAGAGAGAGCTCATCTGTTCAGATCAACTCTCATCATGAATTTATAACATTCACATTGCCTTGATTATCTGGATTTTACAGGTACTCAGAGACTTATCTCTCATTGATAATGAGATTGTGAAAATACACCACAGTGTGAGAACCATTGATAGAGAATCTAGACATATTTACATATATCTGATCAGAGATTGTGCAGGTAGAAAGAAGGTGATTGTAGACTCACAGAGCTGTAGAAGACACTGACAACATCAGAAGCTTTGCAAGAACTGTTAACTAGAATCTGTAAGAAATTACTTATGAAAAGACTTACAGCAAAGAAAGAGACTGCACTGCTTAAAGTCAGAAGCTGATCTGAGAGAGACATAGAATGAGCTGCTGGCCTGAAGATCAGGTGCAGTGATAAGACTGAGAAGAATGAAGGCACAGTTGTGAGTGACAGTATTCCTGCTTCATCAGTCAGTAAAAAGTGATCAGAGAAGTTGCAGAGACACTCATGAGAAGCTCAGCAACAGTCAGACATTATTGCAAAGATATTGAAATTGAAAAATTTTTATTCTTGAGAAGTTCTTGAATTAATACACAGACATTGTCAGAAACACTCTCTCTCTATTATCTGAGTGAAAACACTTCATGAATGAATGAGAATACTCACAGTTTATAAAGATGAGAGCTGTTATAGAAAAAGAGAAGAGAAGATGAGGTTTTACAGACAGATCTGAAATATTTATACTACTCTAGAGAGATTTGCTTACACTGTGAGTGATTCTGTGAAACAGTCAGATTACTCTAGTAAATAAGAGTGATTATGAATTACAGGTCTGAATCTTTCTATATGACTATAAAGAGTGATTACAGACTGTGAACATCTTAATTCTATAATTCTACAGAGTTGATAAAAGAATGGAAAATTCCTCACAACTCTATAGTGTTATTATTATTATTCTTCAATTATAGATGTATGCAGTCAGAGACTATGATATCTACCTGAGAACTTTTAGTTCTCAGGGTTTTTCCTATATCTGTAAAGTTAACTATTATACATTCATCAATTTCAGATATGCAAAATCAGAAAATTTCAGCTCAGAATACAAAAACTGTTTACAAATTGCAGTGTTTTAACATCATCTCATACTTTGAAATCATTTGACAATATCATGACAAAGGAAAAGAGAACACAGTCTTAAAGATAGACACATTAAATAGATAGACAGAAAGAAATTGAAAGGAAAAGATAAAATAAAGAAAGACTGTAATAAAACAAATTATTAAAAGATAGTATATATAGCTGTTTTAACAGACTATATCTGGTTGATTTCCTCCTCTTCATATTCAGATAATTCTGAATTTAGCCATTTTCTTGTAGCTGCTTGAGTTTCTGATAGAAAGTCTATTAAGTATTTAATTCCTGTCTCAGTTGAGAATAAGAATCTTATATTTAATTGATTTAGATCATACTTCTCTTTCAATCTGGCTCTGAGACTATTATATAATGCACAGTGCATTACAATATACTCAGGATTCTCATTTGTATTGCAGAATGAGCATTCTATTGAGTCAAATCTATCATCAAATCTTTGTATATAAGATTTGAAATAGCCATGTCCTAGTTTCAGCTGTATTATAGATGAGAATATTTTCTTTTTACATTTAATTGAACAAGATTTCCACTTGGGTTTTGTTTCAAATCTTGAATAATGTATACTCTTCTTTTGTTTCTGTCAGCTTTCATTTCACTTGTCTAAATAAGATTCTTTTATTTTTCTCTTTATAAAAGACCAGGACATAATTTTTTGAATAGATCTGCTTAATTCTGCACCCTTTTTTACAGCTGAATCAGCCAATTCATTGTCATGAATATTCATATGAGCAGGAACTCAGTACAGATGAATTATCAGCTTTGATATTCTTCTCTTTTGAATTTTCAAAATAGAGTTTAAGATCAGTTCAAGATTCATTTGATCATTATGAATCTGACTATTTCTAAGTCTTTTTAAAGCAGCTTGACTATCAGAGAATATTCATACCTCTTTCAAACAATTTCCTCTTTTATAAGATTTTATTTCAATGAGTTTGAAAGCTTTCACTATTATAAATAGTTCAGCATCAAAGACTTCACATTCAGAGCCTAGATTTCAGAAATCTGAGATAAAATTGATATTATCTTCAGTATAAGCAATGCCTGCACCTAATCTATTCAAGTTCTCATTTTTTAAGTCATCTGAATAAATCAGAATAGAGTTCTTTATATTGATTGTAGAAATTCTCTTCAAATACTGTTCATATTCTTTCTCTTTTAATAGTTCACTTATTTGTAAGTCTATAAGAGATTCAAGCTTTTCTCTCCAGAGAGATAACTTCTCATAATCAACTTTTTCAATATTTAAAGAAGAAAATTGATTTTTAATCAGAGAGCATAGTCTGTACAGTTGAGAAGATATTTTCTTTGAAGAATTATTTTCATTTCAATCAAGAAATCTATTTCAATTCAGTTCATTTCCAGAGTTAATTAATGAAAATGAAGAAGAGACTCTTTCTCTGATTATATGATTTAAGCTCAACTTTACAACTCTCAGAGCATAGTTCATACAGGCCTTTTCAAATCTAATAGCAGAAGAAGAAATTGAAGCTTCAATTTTCATTGCTTTAAAAGAAGATGATTTAAATGCTCTCAGAATTCTTCTCAAGACTCTGTTTTACAGGCTTTGAAAGAGTTCAGTGAAATTCTCTTGATTATTTCATCAAACTTGAACTTCATAATCAGCTACTGATGTAATACAGGCTATATATAACTGTCTCATAGCCTGGAAGAATAGACCTCTCTCTGTATTTAATAGTCTGATTATGTTGTTCAATAGTCTTTCTGCCTTGACAGTTCTTTGTTGAATGTGATATTTAAAATTCAACTTGGAGTTTAATCATACTTCTAATTATTTAATATTTACACTGGGTTTAATCTCTCTATTTAAAAGAGTTAGAGATAGTTCTTTCTCATTGAATTTTGAAAAGAAGTAAATTAACTCAGTTTTATTCATATCAAATTAAATTTGATTGATATCTGCTCTAACAAAGATTTTCTTTACAGCTTCTTCAATTACTTTCAAATTCTCTTTGATAGTTTTTGAGCTGTAGACTAGATCAATATCATTCACATAACTTGAAGATCACACTATTCTCATATTTCTATTTTTAAATAGATATGCAGTGTATATTGTAAATAAAATAAGTGAGATTGAAGATCTCTGTGATACTTCTATTTTTATCTCATTCTTGTCTTATTTCATTCCATCAAAGAAGAGTTATATACTTCTTTTAGACATAAAACAGTTAACCTATTTTATTAAAGAAAGTGATAGTTTTAATATCTTCAATGTCTGAATTAACTTTGACTTTGAAACATAATTAAATGCTTCTTTTATATTAATAAAAACTGCAATTGAGACCAGACTCTCATGCTTTGCTATTTAAATATCATGAACAACTGAGAGAACAGTGTCAATTGCAGAACACTGTTTTCTATCTCTTATTTATTCACTGAATAAAAGAGAATCATCTATAGAGCTTATAAAAGATAGTTGAGTAGCTATTATCTTTTCTAAAATCTTTCCTAGGCAGTTCAATAGAGATATTACTCTATATGACTTAGAAATTGAAGTTTTTTTATTAGGTTTTGCAAGAATCACTTCAGTGACTTCTCTTCAGTATTCAGAATAATATCTATTTTTCAAGAGATTGAAAAAGAGCTCAAAATATTCATTCTTTAGGTAGGAATATATATTCTGAATAATCAAGTGATTAATTGAATCAGGACCTGCAGCAGTTTTAACAGAACTTGAGAAGATAGCTGACTCTAATTCATCTTATGTAAGATCAGATCATTCTCAGTCATTTTCATCAATGTAGTTGAGAAGTGATATATTCTCTTCCTCTGAATCTGAATCTGAATCTGGTGAGTTCTGAAAGAGAATTCTCATAAAAGCTTAACATTTTTCCTCAAAAGAGTTTGCTGTATATGATTCATTCTGAAACTCATATTCTAAGACTGGAAGTTTTGCTACACTTCTTGTTTTAGTATAGTTAAAAGCTTTAAAAACTTTCTTTTCTTGTGCTTCTTCAAGAAATTTATTTCAGCAGTCTGTTTTAACTCTTTTAATATCTGAAAAATATTCATTTCTGACAGCTTTGAACTCTTCATCAGATATTACATCATTCTTTCAATTTCTTCTAGCAGTAGCTAATTCTTTTCTTTTAGATGAGATATTCTCATTTCATCAAGGTTTTGAATACTCAGAAGATTTTCTCTTTGAAATATTATCTCTAACACTTGTTAGAATAATAGATGTAATAAGCTTCACTCTATTCTCAAGCATTTCATTTGAGATATCTTGATCAGAATTTCAATATAGCTTATTCTGTCTTTCAGATTTTAACAGTTTTATGCTTTCTTCAACTGCTTTTCAATCAGCTTTTTCAAAGTTATACTGATTAGAGAGAAGAGGATTTTCACTCATTTATTTTTCACTCAGTTCAATATCAAATTGAATAATCTCATGATCTGATTCTGATGTCTTATTTGAATCAATAAACCAGTTTACAAGTCTTCTTTTCATTAGATTTTATGACATGAAGATTAGATCTATAATAGACTTCTGTTTCATATCTTTTCTAAAGAATGTTTGTTAATCAGACTTATTAATCAAATCTATTGAATGCTCAAAGATTTATTCAATCAGATTATCAGCTCTTACTACTCTCTTGCATTCTGAATTTCATCAGAGATGATGTGCATTGAAGTCTTCTACAATTATAGAGTTTCTTGATAAAGTTATATTCAGAAATACTCTATCAATTGTTCAGATATTGTTATATTTCTTCAATGACTTTTCATTATAGATATTTATGAGCTGTATAGTATCAAACTCATTTTCTTTATCTATAATATCACTCACCAGAATATCAGAGTCAGACATGATATCAAATCTTAGATTAAATTGATATCTTGATCTCTTTCTTTCATAGATCACTACTCTTGACTTTATCTCAGACTTTTGAGGTAAAAAGCAGTAGTAGCTTGAATGAGAAATGACATATTTTTACTCAGCATCAAAATTCAGCTCCTGAAGCAGTATAAAATCAACTTTTTATTTAAATGCAATTTAAAGACAAGAATAAATGCAATTTGAGTTTCTATTCACATTATTTTAAATAAATGTAATTTTTGAAGAGTTTTTAAACTTTTTTTGTTATTTTTATTATATATTCATACTAAAAGAGAGTAGAGTAGAATCTAATCACTATCATTAGATAGTAGATTATAACTGTTCTGAAAAGTAGAAATCTCAACTGCTTGTATTATATCTAGTTTATCATCAGAGTTATTTCTCAATTCTCTAATCTTAACAGAAGTTTGAGGATTCAAATTCTGTTTATATTTAGCTGAGTGGGAGAAATGACATATTTTTACTCAGCATCAAATTCGGCTCCTGAAGTAGTATAAATCACTTTTATTCAAATACAATTTGAAGACAAGAATAAATACAATTTGAGTTTCTATTCACATTATTTTGAATAAATATGATTTTTGAAGAGTTTTTAAACTTTTTTTATTGTTTTTATTGTATATTCATACTAAAAGAGAGTAGAGTAGAATCTAATCACTATCATCAGATAGTAGATTATAACTGTTCTGAAAAGTAGGAATCTCAACTGCTTGCATTATATCTAGTTTATTATCAGAGTTATTTCTCAATTCTCTAATCTTAATAGAAGTTTGAGGATTCAATTTCTGTTTATATTTAGCTGAAGAATTGAAGTTTGAAGACTTAGATAGTTAAGAGTTTCTTCTTTTTAAGCTTGCAGTTGTGAGTTTACTGACTTGACTATTCTCTTCAGTTCTAGATTTACTCTGAGCTTCATCTTTTCTTCAGTTCTTTTGAGTTCTTGAAGTAAACATATATTCTTTTGAGCTAGATGTATATTTTTCTTTACAATTAGAGCATTTAAGCAGAGTATATTGACATATTTCATCTCTTTTTGAGCATGTTTCACATTTATGCTCACTAGTTTTATGATCTCTGGCACAGAATACACATTTTGAGTCTCTGAAATAGAAGATTGTAAAGTGTTCATATCTTTGACAGTTTGAACACTGTGTTTGAGCTTTGAGATTCATTCTTGAGTCTTTGTATTCATGAACTCTCATTTTTAAATCTGCTACTCTTACTTCAGAGATCTTTGACTGTTCAATTATCTTTATATATACTAGAACAGAGACATTTCTTCTGTTTTATCTGAACTTAATTGAATTTAGCTATAGAGACTCTTTTCTCAGTTGAATAGAG